>NC_057393.1:771829-895104 GCF_019320065.1 Cervus canadensis | reverse complement strand
TGATCCCTGTCTCCTGTACAATGTCACGAACCTCCATCCATACTTCATCAGGCTCTCTGTCTATCAGATCTGGTCCCTTAAATCTGTTTCTCACTTCCACTGTATAGTCATAAGGGGTTTGATTTAGGTCATACCTGAATGGTCTAGTGGTTTTCCCTACTTTCTTCAACTTAACTCTGAATTTGGCAATAAGGAGTTCATGATCTGAGCTATAGTCAGCTCCCGGTCTTGTTTTTGCTGACTGTATAGAGCTTCTCCATCTTTGGCTGCAAAGAATATAATCAATCTGATTTCGGTGTTGACCATCTGGTGATGTCCATGTGTAGAGTCTTTTCTTGTGTTTGTTGTTGGAAGAGGGTGTTTGCTATGACCAGTGTGTTCTCTTGGCAAAACTCTATTAGCCTTTGCCCTGCTTCATTCCATACTCCAAGGCCAAATTTGCCTGTTACTCCGGGTGTTTCTTGACTTCCTACTTTTGCATTCCAGTCCCCCATAATGAAAAGGACATCTTTCTTGGGTGTTAGTTCTAAAAGGTCTTGTAGGTCTTCATAGAACCGTTCAACTTCAGCTTCTTCAGCATTACTGGTTGGGGCATAGGCTTGGATTACCATGATATTGTATGGTTTGCCTTGGAAACGAACAGAGATCATTCTGTCATTTTTGAGATTGCATCCAAGTACTGCATTTCAGACTCTTTGTTGACCATGATGGCTACTCCATTTCTTCCAAGGGATTCCTGCCCACAGTAGTAGATATAATGGTCATCTGAGTTAAATTCACCCATTCCAGTCAATTTTAGTACACTGATTCCTAGAATGTCGACATTCACTCTTGCCATCTCCTGTTTGACCACTTCCAATTTGCCTTGATTCATGGACCTAACATTCCAGGTTCCTGTGCAATACTGCTCTTTACAGCATCGGACCTTGCTTCTATCACCAGCCCCATCCACAACTGGGTATTTTTTTTGATTTGGCTCCATCCCTTCATTCTTTCTGGAGTTATTTCTCCACTGATCTCCAGTAGCATACTGGGCACCTATCGACCTGGGGAGTTCATCTTTCAGTGTCCTATCTTTTTGCCTTTTCATACTGTTCATGGGGTTCTCAAGGCAAGAACATTGAAGTGGTTTGCCATTCCCTTCTCCAGTGGACCACATTCTGTCAGACCTCTCCACCATGACCCGGCCATCTTGGGTGGCCCCACACAGCATGGCTTAGTTTCATTGAGTTAGACAAGACTGTGGTCCTGTGATCAGATTGGCTGGTTTTCTGTGATTATGGTTTTAGTGTGTCTGCTCCTTCAGGCACCCCAATTACATGCACATCGGTTTGCTTGAACTCTCAAGGGTAAATAATACTCATCACACACATACATTTTCTTTATCCATTCACCCAAAGACAGACACTTAGGCAGTTCCCACATCTTGGCTTTTGCGAACAATGCTACAGTGAACATGGGGTACAGACATTTGTTCAAGATCTGATTTCAGTTCCTTTGGATACACAGAAGTGGGATTGCTGGATCACATGGTAGCTTTTGAAAAAATATTTTTAAGGAACTTTCTTACTATTTTCCATAGAAGCTGTACCAATTTACATTTCCACCAACAGAGCACCAGGCTTCCCTTTTCTTCACATCTTTACCAACACTTACTGTCTCTTGTCTTCTGGATACCAGCCATCCCAGCAGGTGTGGGGTGATGCTCACTGAGGTTCTGACTTTATCTCCTTGATGATTGGAGGTGCTGAACACCTCTTCATGCACCGCTTGAATATCTCTTTAGAAAAATGTGTGTTAGGCCCTTAGCCCACTGTTTCCCATTGGAGAATGGTGATGATGATAAGAATGGTGATTTCCTACTGATGTATGAGCTCCTATATGGATACTAAATCCTTATCAGATACACGGTTTGCAAATGTTTTTCTCTTGTCATAGGCCACCTTCTCATCGCGTCATTGCTTTCTTTGCTCTGCAGGTGGTGTTAGATCGATGTGATCCTACTTGCTTGCTCTTGCTTTTGTTGCCACATCCAAACAATCACTGCCCAGACCAAAGTCGAGAGTTTTTTTTTTCCCATGTGTTCTTAAAGGAGTTTTACAGTTTCGGGTCTTAAGATCTGTAATCCATTTCAAGTTAACGCTTGTGAGAGGCATAAGGCAGGAGTCGAATTTCACTCACCTCCACGTGGCCATTCGGTTTCCCAGCGTCGTTTATTGAAGGGGCTACACTTTCCCCATGGCGTTTCGGTGCCCTTGTCAAACACGAGCTGACGTCGTGTGCAGCCTCACTTCTGGGCTCTCAGTTCTGTCCCGTCGGCCGATGCGTCTGCGTTCACACCAGCACCCGGCTGCTTGGGTCCCGTAGCTTCATGCTCTAGCTCAGGGCGCCCCCAGCTTTGTCTTTTCTCAGGAGGGCTTTGGCTCTTCTGTGACTCCACACACATCGCCTTTGTTTTCTATTTCTGTGAGACATGCCATTGGCACTGATATGGATTTCACTGAATCTGTAGGTAGTTTGGGGTAGTATAGACATTTTAATAATTTTCATTCTTCCAATCCAAGAACAGGGGCTCTGTCTCCGTTCTTCGTGTCTCCATCCGTTTATCCTGTGAACGTCTTCTAGTTTTCAGTGAACAAGTCTTTCAATCCTTCAGTTAAATTTATTCTTAAGTATTGTATTGTTTTTGATGCTATTGTAAACTGTTTTATTTTCTCTTTCAGATATTTCATTTTTGGTATACAGAAACATAACTGATTTTTTGGATGATGATTTTTGAATCCTTCAGCTTTATGAACTTGCTCATTAGTTCTAATAGTTTCTGATGGAGTCTTTAGAGTTTTCTCTGTATAAACAGGTCATGTCACATGTAAACAGACAGACTTACGTCTTCCTTTATGACTTGCATACCTTTTATTTTTCTTGTCTGATTATTGTGACTAGAACTTCTAGTACTGTGTTAAATAGAAGTGGCAAAAGTAGGCACCATCATCTTGTTCTTGATATTAGAAGATAAGGTTTTAACCTTTCACCATTGAGTATAATGTTAGCTGTGGGCTCGTCACATGTGGTCTTTATTATGTGGAGGTATTTTCCTTCCACACACTTTTTATTGAGAGTTTTTAACATGACAGGATGTTGAATTTTGTCAAATGCTCTTCTTGCATCTATTGAGATGATCGTATATTTATCCTTCATTCTTTTAATGCTATGTATCACATTTATTGATCTGCCTATGTTAAACTACCCTTGCGACTTCAGGATAAATCCCACTGATCATGGTGTTTGATCTTTACGATATGCTGCTGAATTCAGTTTGCTGGTATTTTGTTGAGGATTTTTGCATCTGTGTTCATCTGGATTATTTTCTTTTCTGTATTTCCTATAATTTTCTTTTCTTGTAGTTACTTTGTCTGGTTTGGTATCCAGGTAATGCTTGCCTTGTAAACTGAGTTGGAGTATTCCTTTTCCTTCAACTTTTTGGAAGAATTTTTGAAGGAGCAGCACTAATTCTTCTTTAAATGTTTGGTAAAATTCACCAATGAAGTCATCTCGTCCTAAGTGTGTGTTTCTTTTTTATTTATTTTTTCTTGATTTTTATTGGGGTATGGGTGCTTTACACTGTTGTAAACATAGTTTCTTCTGCACAGCAAAGTGAATCAGCTATATGTATGCATGTATCTCCTCTTTTTTAAAATTTCCTTTGCATTTAGGTTCTCGCAGAGCACTGATTCCCTGTGCTATACCATAGGTTCTCATTAGTTACCTATATTATAACAATACCAGGGGTGTATATACGTCAACCCCAGTCTCCCAATTCCTCCCACCCCACCTTTCCCCCTTGGTGTCCACATGTTTGTTCTCTACATCTGTGCCTCTATTTCTGTTCTGCAAATAAGTTTAATATACCATTTTTCTAGATTCCACATATATGCACTAATATATTTATTTTTCTCTCTCTGACTTCACTCTGTATGACTGTCTCTTGGTCCATCCATGTCTCTAAAAATGACCTGATTTCATTCCTTTTCATGGCCAAGTAATATTCCATTGCATATATGTACCCCACATCTTCTTTATCCATTTCTCTGTTGACATTTAGGTTGCTTTCATGTCCTGGCTGTTGTAAATCATGATGCAGTGAACACTGCGATACATGTGTCTTTTTAAATTACATTTTCTCTGGATACATGCCCAGAAGTGGGGTTGCTGGGTCACTGGGTGCTTCTTTATTTTGAGGTTTTTGATTACGAATGCAACCTTCTTACTCACTGGTCTACTCAGACTTTCTGTTTCCCCAGGAGTCAGTCTTGGCAGGTTGCATGTTTCCAGGAACCTATCAGTTCCGTATAGGTCACCCATCTTCCTGGTCTCTAAAGATCCTCTTTATTTCTGTGTTATCAGTCGTAAGGTTCCTCTTTCATTTCTGATTCTGATCTTCTATTTTTCCTAGTCCAGCTAATGTTTGCCAGTTTGTTTATTTTTCAAAAAACCGTTAGTTTCATTGATTTTTCCTACTGGTTTTCTGGTCTCTCTTTCACTTGTTTTGCTCTAATCTTCATTATTTCCTTCCTCCACTAACTTCGGGCTTTGTTCTGTTGGTTTTTTGCCCCCCTAGTTTCTTGAGGCATAAATTGAAGGCAGGAGGAGAAGGGGATGACAGAAGATGAGATGGTTGGATGGCATCACCAACTCAATGGAGATAATATTGAGCAAGCTCCAGGAGCTGGTGGTGGACAGGGGAGCCTGGCGTGCTGCAGTCCATGGGGTCACAAATGGTCTGACACAACTGAGCGACTGAACGTAACTGAGGCATAAATATAGGTGGTTTATTTTAAATCTTTCTTTTTTCTTATTACAAGTGTTTTTGGCTATAACGTCCCTGTAGCCCACAGGTTTTGGTGTGTTGTGTTTCCATTGTCCTATGTTTCAAAATCTTTTTTTTCCTTTCGATTTCTTATTTGGTCCATTGGTTGTTCAGGAGTATGCTATTTGAGTTCCACGTTTTTGTGAAATTCTAGCTTACCTCCTGTTGCTGATTTCTAGTTTCACACCATTTCAGTCAAAAAAGATACTTAACATGATTTCTGTCATCTTAAATTTGTTAAGACTTGTTTTGTGATCTAACACGATCTGTCCTGAAGAATGTGCATTTTCCTTCACTGAAAGGACCTTTCTGAGGTGTCAGTTAGGCTCTTTTTGCTCAATCCCAATATATCCATATTGACCTTCTGTCGGGGTGACCTACCCACGCTGAAAGTGGGTTATAAAGCCCTACCGCTGTTGTGTTGCTGTCTGTTTCTGCTTTCAGATTTGTTGGTATTTGCCTGATACAGGCAAATGTGTGTATCCTGGGTGCACACATCCAATCCTGGGTGCACACATATGTACAACGGTTATGTTCTCTTTAATGAACTGATCCAGTTATCATTAATGACCTACTGATGCAAAAATCACATCATTTCAACCATGTGAAACGCACTTTAAAAAGAGTAGGAGGAAATTTACCAACACGCAACAGTTCAGGCCCCCTGGCGAGGGGCTTCTGCATTCCGTGCCTGCTTTTGGCTTTTTACCTCTCGATCACAACGAGCAGGAGCAGGGCTTCCAGCCGGGACTACTTACTTTGCTGTCCATCTTCTTCAGGTCTGAGAGGCAATCAGAGGCGATCTCCCAGCATTTCAAGTTCAGAGAAAGATGGGCTAATTCAAAAAGCAAAATCATTCTGGAAACAGAAATGAAACAGCATTAGGTCAATAGGAGGCAACAAGACACACCGCCTGCGAGTGGAATAACCCTTCAGCCGTCACTCTGAGGCAAGAACAAAATGGAAGAGAAAAGAATCCTACCGCGAGGGTTCCCAAACCCGGCCGCCTCGGCCCTGGCGTGGGATTTGGAGGGGCCTCCCCTGTCTCAGGGCCGGTGCAAGCGCAGCTGTAAGCCCCGGGCGGCCCCACCTGAGCCCCGGGGCAGGGGAACAGCGAGGGAAGACATTTCCTCCAGGCGGACTCCTCCTACGCCGTGACCAGGAGACCAGGTCTCCGCGGAAACCAACAGGCTGGTGCTAACGCGTGGAGAGAAACGCAAAGGACCTCCTCGGGGAGCGTAAGCAACTCCAAAAAAGAACAAGCGGGAGAATGAGCCCCCTGGATTGAAGGCTTAACAAACAACTAGCGGAATCAGGGCAGTGGCTCTGCGGGGAGACGCCGGGCTTCCCAGCCTAGCCCCCTCATGTCTGGACGTGGCGGTTCTCTGCTGGGTGGGGACCTGTCCTGCACGGAGTGGTTGGGGAGCAGTGGCCAGGACACACGCTCTGCCCGTGGGCAGCCCCGCCCAGGTGCGCAGGCCACGCCTCGCCCCCCTCCAGCGACGGTGACCCAGCCCCCGCCCACTCCCGAGGGCGGGGCCACGCCAGAGGAGCCCATCAACACTACCCCTCGACTTCAGCTGACATGCAAACGGAAGCTTCTTGCTGAAGCAGGTGAGGGGTCACGGGGGTCTGGCGGAGGAAAACCCTCAGCTCCAGCTGGCGGGCAGGTGCCGCGTTAGCTCTGGCCCCCGAGTCCCCCGCGCCTCTGGCGGCTCTGCGCTCTGCGGACACCTCTGGGCTGTCGTCACAGGCCTTCCCCCGTGTGCAGCCCCCACAGTGAGTTCCTAACTGCGCGCCATGGAGCTAGGCTGCCTGCTTTGTTTCCATTCTCAAAGGCCCCTCTCAGCTCAGCGGGTATTATCCTGTATCTCGCCTCCCCTCCCCTCGTCCTTTGCAGGAGAAGGCACCTCCCTTCCCAGCATGGACAGGCGGTCCCGGCCCTGCGCCCAGCCCCGCCCAGCTCCACCCAGTCCGGACCACCAAGGGCCCTGGCGGGGCCTCCAGACCCAAGCCCCTCTGGCCTTCCCAGAGGTAAGAAGAGAGCCCACGAAGGTACCCATCACTGATTTTCAGTCCTTTTTTGGCTTTAAACTCATAGACCTTTTTTTTCCCACCCAGAGTTCCAGACACTGAAGCCCAGCTGGGGAGGGGTCAGAAGGCCCCTCGATGACGCCTGGAGCCTCTGAGGCCCTGGAGCTGAGGGAGGGCCTGACCCCACAGACGGCCGCTGCGAGCAGCTGAGCCCGGGACCTGGGAACATGCGCCTTCCAGGTTTGGGAGCAGTGACGGAACTGAACGCACTGGAACCGCAGCAGAAGACGCTGTGTCCTCTCGGCCACAACACGTAAACTGGCAACAGGGATGCCACAGACACGCGGGTGGGCGGCCACAGAGTCCAGGGCAGGTGCAGAGGGTCAGGACTGCGGTGGATCCAGGTCAGCGCCCACTGAGCTAGCTGCTGGGCTGGGACCTCGGGGACTCCCTGACGGGCTTAAACGTGTCTGGCCCAGCACTGGTGGGGGGTGAACATCAGCTCAAACAATTCTTATCTTAAATAAAACCCATCTGTACATCAAAAATTATTTTAAAAGACCTAAAAGGTAAACAAAGTGAAACAACTGATAAATGCACTGGAGCTGGAGGGCTCAAATTCTGAAACAGAGAAAGCTTTAGCAAGTCTACAGTAAAATGATTTACAATCTACTTTATAAAAGTTGGGCAGAAGAAATGATTGGAAAATTAACAAGAGAAAAAGTGTTTGCAGATACATGAATGACCGTTCCACTCGGTCAGCAGCAGCAGGGCTGCCTGGAGGGGTGCGGCCCAGGAGGTGGGCGGGCGCCCTGGCCGCTCGGTCCCCTATGTCCCCGGAGCCCCCACCCCCCGAAACCTCGCAAGGCCGTGCCCAGGGACCAGCTGGACCTGCTCTGAGTTACAGCTCGAGGACCTGGTGAAAGAGCTGAGCTGGGTGCATCCAGACCTCTCTTTCAGCCTCCTGCTCAGCCAGCAGCTCCAGGAACTCCGCCCGGGACGGAGCTCTGAGCAGCCCCCCAGCACTCGAGCAGAAAACTGATGACGGAAACCCAGCGGGGGTTGTTCTTCCTCCACTGGGATGTCTCTTTAGAAGGTGTGAGATGGTGTGATAACTGGAAAAGCACTTGTGATTGGAAGTCAATTGGATTTCTGAAAGTACAGTATGAGGTTTCATATCCCAAGTGCTGCCAAACAGTGCAAACTTCAGGACAAAAAAAGACTAGAGAGAGACACCCCGGAACCTCCACACGGTTGATGCTTGCTTGGTAATTATGGTTACGGTTTTGTTTTTGCTTTTCTTTCATGTTTTCTTGTAGTTACCAAATGCTGTACACAGATGGGAAACTGGAAAGACATACACACTTACTTTTCCTCTCTGACTGCAGGGAAGCGCTGGTGATTGTACTGACTTAAACGTTTATAGGTCTCCTTCAGAATTTTGTTGACATCTTCAGGTAAATCATTTTGATCCAGCTTTCTAGAATGGAGATTAATCAAATATTAAATAACCAAAAGATCCTGTCATATTTCTTTAAATTATTCTAAAACCAATTTAGTCTATGAACTTGTGTCCTCCGCGAACAGAAGGCCTAGGTAACACCTCCTGCTTTCTCTCCACCGGTCTCCTGGTGACCCCTCACAGCTCCTCTGCCCGCACCCTAGGCCAGCCTCTGTCTTCCTCTGTCACTAAGAAGGAGCCCTGAGGAAACTATGCACAAGCCATGCACCCAGACCCAGTCCCACACCAACAGCCCACCTGGAAGGGAGGTGGGGTCCTTCCCATCGGCTGGATCCAACCCAGACCAGCTTCTGCCTCCCTCTGGAGAGCTGTCCTCCCCACTCACACGCACCCGGACGTCCCCACTCACACACACCGGGACCTCCGCACTCACACGCACCGGGACCTCCCCACTCACACGCACCCGGACCTCCCCACTCACACGCACCGGGACCTCCCCACTCACACGCACCGGGACCTCCCCACTCACACACCGGGACCTCCCCACTCACACACTGGGATCTCCTCACTGGTTGGGAGCCGCTGGGATGCACCCAGTCCGTGACAAGGTCATGGGACGAGAGAGGAACCTGCAAGGCAGCTCTTCCTCACACGGGGCTGCCCCGGGGGCCCAATGTGTCCCCTCCGGAGCCACCAGGACGAGAAAGGAACCTGCAAGGCAGCTCTTCCCCTCGAGGTTGTCCCGGGGGCCCGGTATGTCCCTTTCTTCCTTCTGTCTTACTGTTGTTGGGCTTTCTGTTAATTTTTGGAAATATAATATATAGTAATAAGGCCTCGCTGGAAAAGTCCAAGCCTTTTTGGAAATGCTCAGGATTGCTCTGGCTCAGGACACGACCATAAACATCAAGTCATAAAAGAAAAGGCCACGGGTATAGTTTGGCTGCTTGCTTAAAAGATTATAACGTTCTAGAACTGAAAAGAGTAGAGGTGTTTAGATTTAAAAGTAGATATACTGCTTTAGTTTACTTGCTCCTTGGTTGAGAGTGTTTTCACTATTGCTATTTCCTTGCTGCTATTTGTTTATTGTTTCCCTTTCTTTAAACAACATGGGATATTATGGGTGTTTTTGTAAAATTAGAAAATGGGGTATATAGGATTTTAATAGAAGATTTATATTAACCAGCTTTACTGCCATTATCTTATTATTAATAGAGGTGTTTTGCTGCTTTAGAGGTGTTTTTGCTGTTTAATAGTTAATCATTGTAAATTGAGATTTTGTGGTTTCAGGTAAAGAAAAATATCAGGTTTTTCTCATGGTACTATTTTCAGAAATGTCAAACATGTTACTGTGACCCTTCCCATGTATTGTTTTATTGTCCAAAGAATTTACACTACACCTGAGATTTGTGGAACATTGTTTTTGTTACAGTGAGAATGTTAGGCCATTGAGGCAAGAAGACTATGTACGGGACATTTAAGTATAAACCCTGTAATCGGAAACGTTCTAGATGAATGCTTAGGGGAAAAACATGGGGAAAAAAATATTGACGGAAGCACAAACCAGTATCTGATGTAATATGTGGTGATTTAAGGGGGAGGTAACATTCATTCTATAAAAACTGAGCTATCCTAAAAAGAAAAAGAAAAAGCTACCTCTTCTACGAAACCATCTGTGTGTGTGTGTCTGTCTGTCTGTCTACTTCCTCGCCCACGCCACTCATCCCGTGGGTACTCCTGGTGCTGCCGGGGCTGGACTTCGGCACTCACACCCCGAGCTCTCCACCACCCCATTCCCCACTCGTCCCGGCAGCGGGCCTCTGCCGGGTACAGTCTCTCCCTGCACTCTGGCCCAGTCCCGTCAGGGTTTCACGCAGACTGCGACCGTTCTGTCAGTCTCATGGTCAAGCCTCAGGCCTCCTCTGGAGGGCCATCAGAAGCATCTGACGCGGCTGCTGTTCTCCGCTTCCTAAAAGCCACCCACCTCACTGCCTGAGGAGCGCACTCACCCTGGCCACCTCTCCCGAGCCGCTCAGCAGATGGAGGCAAGGTTGGGCCTGCCCTCCAGCCTGGCCGCCCCTGCACACACACCACCGCCCGGGGCACAGAGCCTCCTGGGCATCTGTCCCCCGCCCCAGAACACCTACGCTTTTAGCATATTAATCTGGAAAGTGACAGACAGGCTGATCGAACTTCTCCTTTCTTCCTTTAACTGAAGCTCGTCCATTAGTTCATGTTGGACCTGTTATAAGATGGAACAGAATACCGAGATTTAAACAAACAGTTAGGAAGAGGCCAGATATTGTGTTTAGCTATTATTTTGCCAACATTGCTCCTTTAAAAACTGCGTTTGTAACTAACAAATATATTCTCATTTCATATGCTTTATGCTTAGCTTTGCACATAATGATTTCAGTTGAATTTTATACATAAAATGAACAGGTGATGAACGCTCTTTACACACCCTGTTGCAGTGATTATTTTATGAAGTTTCTTGCTAACTTAAAAAACTCAGTGTGGTTAAAAAGGAAACCTTCAGTCAGGAGGAAGGAAAAGATTGTGTTTTGTCCTGTTTATGCTTGTATGTATGCATGTATGTTTTTATATCTCTCAACGGAGGGTCTCGGCTGTTCATGCATACGTTCTGAATGACGGCATTTAAGAAAAGGACTTCTTTCTGCATATGTGAATATTCCGACTCACCATGAGGGCAAATATTTGCCGGTATTTCTGTGGCACATGAGCCTTGATGAACGGTGCTGCGGTGGCACAGAACCTTGCAGCCTCCGCGTTCTCCCCGGCCTGCAGGTAACACTCCAGAAGCTCCCTGGGCGATACGAGAATGGTGCATGTTAAACCTGGAGAGTCACATTTTCTGCCACTAAGGTCTAATAACCAGGTTGCATACATGCGTGCTAAGTCGTGTCCAACTCTTTGAGACCCTATGGACTGCAGCCCTCCAGGCTCCTCTGTCCATGGGATTCTCCAGGCAAGAATACTGGAGTGGGCTGCCATGCCCTCCTCCAGGGAATCTTCCCGACTCAGGAATCGAACCCATGTCTCTTAAGTCTCCTGCACTGGCAGGCAGGTTCTTTACCACTAGCATCACCTGGGTTATCATATTTTTATCAATTTTCTGTTTTACAAACTTCAGAAAGATACAGAGATCGGGCAGCTCCTCACCCACGCACGGTCTGGGGCTCACGTGACTGGCCCAGACCTAGGCTGCTGGGCCCCCACTCGCAAAGGTATAGGGGCCTGTCCAGCTGTGATTCTGAGAACCTCAAACAACAGCCTTCAGAGAAAGAGGATGGTTTTACTGATTTTCTGTTAAAGCTTCCCCAAACTTCCATAAAAGGTGAGAAACACCTGCAGACTCTGGATTACAACTTCAGGGCTGGCCCTCTGGGCCCTCCCGGCATCCACGCAGTCGCTGGCCACACACAGCGCCCCCCAAATACAGGAGAGAGTCACCAAGTGCCTTTCAGCCTGCCCTGCCAGCCGGGACCATCTGCTGGCTCCACAGGGCCATCCGTCCCGGGGCTGACGTACTGGAGGCAAGCTTCCCTAGACAGGGCACGCATTCTTGCTGGGTTGTCTGTTGCTAGAATGTCTACTTTCACAATTTCTTTATTTCCTGGGTTTTGAGTAGAAGCATGCTTCCTGTGGTAACGCCAGTCTGCTCGGGACACCGTGGTGCCTTCCGCAGAGTTCAGCAACTTCTGCGGACAAGACGCCCCAAACCTGGTTCCAAGTTCAGACAAGGGAGCAGTGAGGGGCCGGCGGGCGGGGGAGGGGGGACTCACAGCATCAGCTCTGCCTGCCACTCCTTGTCCTCCTCCTCCGTCTGACTGAGCACGCTCACCAGCTGGGCCAGGCTGGGGACCAGGTGCTGGCGGTAGCCAGGCTTCAGGAAGGGCCTCACCATCCGCCAGTAGAGCACGGAGGCGTTGTACACCAGGAAGTAATACCTGCGGGGGCGGGGACGGACGGTGAGGCCCCGGGCGCCGGCCCGGGGGCCAGAGGGAACCGGCTCTGTGCTCAGCAGTGCGGCAGCCCCGCTCCAGCTCAGACCCAGCCTCGACCGAGGGCACAGCCCTGACCAGGCCCCTCCCCGAGGCGCCCACCCCTCGGGCTCCGGGGCTCCAGGGCACCGTCTGCCCTCAGAGCTTCGGCTCGGGGTTAGGCTTCGCCCCCCCGACATCCCTGCTGAGGAAGGGTCCTCGGGCTGGGCCCTGTATCCCCGGCACGGAGGAGGCTGTCCGCGAATAATCCTAGGCTGACACGCATCTCCTAGGGCTGAATGTGTCCTACTCAGATACGTTGTGTCAACACCAGTTTGTATGCAGACTTAACAATTTCAGTAATACTTCTTTTTGATGATGTATTAACTAAGTGGAAAACTGTGCCGGCGTTCCAGGAGAATCACCCCTCCAGACACAAGGCCTTGGGCCAGGGGGCGTACAGGACTGCGGGGGGGAGGGCAGGGAGGGGCCCAGTGCCTGCCCCCCAGAGAGGATGGAAAAGGAGACTCCTGGGGACCGGCCAAGGGTGAGGCTGCCACAGGGACAGCAAGCAAAGGTCATCTGCGGGTCACAGAATTTGCACAGGAAAGAGGGTGCAGCCCGGGCAGAGCTGAGCACGCGGCCCAGCTCCAACGTTAGGAGACCTGCGCGCACAGCCAGAGCTGCAGTAAAGCACAAACAAAAGAAAACAAAACCCTGTCACCTACACAGACAGAACCACCTGCCAAATTCTGGCTCCAAACCTTTCAATTAGAAATGGCCAATCCATCATGCCCACCTTGGTTCTCCTTTGGCAAAGTTGATTGCCTTCATGTACTGAGTCACACAATTTTCAAATTCCTCCTAAAACAATACAAAGAATGCACAATTAGGTCGAACGGCCAGCCCCCTCCCTGAAAGCCCACCCCCTGCCCCCCGGTGAGCGGGCATGACCACAGCACTAGGACGCAAAGGTCAGAGGTCAAAAGGACACAAGCCAGACCCCAGAGCTTAGGGAACAGCACAGATGGAAATGCAGCGTCGCACTCCACTGAAGATGAGCCCGGTCACCCAGCTCCCAACAAAACCACGCTGGAGGTGGGGGCGAGATGTGGAACTCTGAGGAGAATCAAAGGGACTCGGGGGAATACAGCAGGGCCAGCGATAACGTATTCATCTCAGGACGGCAGAGGAGCTACGCATGCCCTTCGCCGTCAGCAGACTCAAGGTTGTGTACTCCAAGGCTTCGTCACTTAAAAGGAAGAGAATCAGGGGGACCCAGCACGCGGGGCTCAGGGCTGCCTCTCACCAGGTTTTCCGTGGACTTGGGGGCACACAGCTGGGCCCTGCACAGGTGCGCCCGGCCCAGAAACTGGGTGACCGGCCCCTTCACCTTGAAGTACATCTGGATGCAGTCCTCACTCACCTCCCGCTGCCCCATCTGTGTGAGAACAGAGACCCCGAGAGGCTGGGAGGCTGAGCAGCCCTTGGACCACTCACCAGGGGCCCCACTTCCCAATTCCAGTGAAAACCAGGAGATCGGGGTCCCCTGAAGCTGCGTCCCTAAGAGCCCTGGGACCAATCACCTTCAGGGCCTGCTCTGCACATAAGACAAACAGGTCGGGGCTGAAGCTCTCTGTGGGGTCGAACTCGGACTTGCCCAGGTTGGCGGACTTAATCAACTGGTAAGCCCTCTTCAGAGCGTCAGCGTCTACCAGGAGAGGAGTGAGGAAGACGCGGTCATCAAGCGGCCACCGCGCCGCAGAGCAGCCGTGGGGACGGTCAGGAGGCCCAGGACCGGGCCGGAGTCGGGCAGGCTGGGCCCCGCTGGTACGCCCCTCTCCAGGCGAGGAGCCCAGGGGCAAGGTGCTCCGAGACCAGCCCCGAGAACCCCGCGGCAGCCCTGCGGCTCGGGCTTCGGGAGCCCCGCGAGGTGAGTGATTCTGAGGAACAGTTGGAAAAAACGAAAGCTTTCCTTTAAAAAGGCGCCTCAGTTTGCCCAGGTCAGACACATCCTCGAAGTGATGGCTTCAAGGGGTCACTGGATCAGGTAGGGCGGGGGTCAACAGGGTAGGGAGGGGGTTCTGGTGGGCCCCGGGGTCTCCCCATGGGCTGGGATTCAGCGAGTCCCCGGGCCTCCCCGGGGGCGGGGGACGGGCGGGTTCTGGGGTCTCCCGGGGGCAGGGATCCCCGGGTCCCGGGGTCTCCCCAGGGGTTGGGATCCAGTAGGTCCCGGAGTCCTCCCGGGGGTGGGGGTCAGGGGGTCTCGACCTCCCCCGCCCACCCTGTTGGCTCTCGGCGCGGGCCAGCTCCTGCGTTATGACCAGGTCCATGGCGCCGGTGTCCGAGGTCCCCACTGCCCGAGGTCGGTTGGTTTTCTCTCCGCTGGGCCTCGGGGTTGCCTAGCGACGGAGATGGACGCGAGACTACGGGTCGGCGGCGGGACCAGACTTGTCCGGAGGCGCATCGCGCCGGCGCCCACCAGCCCCGCGGAGAGGGCCTGGGGAGGGGTCTGGGGAGGGGCCTTGGGAGGAGCCGGGGCGGGGGCCGGTGGAGGGGGGGGCGGGCCGGGCGGAGCCGGGACCGCACCCTCGCCGGCGGGTCCACAGCCCTGCCCCCGCCGCTGCCCACGCCCCTGGCTGGGCTGCAGACCGCAGCTGCCCCCGGGCCGCGCTGGATTCTGGGGGTCCCGGTTGGGTGTCGCTGATCCAAGATGCCTCAGCTTCCGGCCCTGGCCCTCGCCTGAGTCCCTCCTGCTGCTGCTGCTGCTAAGTCACTTCAGTCGTGTCCGACTCTGTGCGATCCCATTGACGTCAGCCCACCAGGCTCCCCCGTCCCTGGGATTCTCCAGGCAAGAACACCGGAGTGGGTTGCCATTTCCTTCTCCAATGCGTGAAAGTGAAAGTGAAGTCGCTCAGTCGTGTCCGACTCTTAGCGACCCCATAGACAGCAGCCTACTAGGCTCCTCCATCCATGGGATTTTCCAGGCAAGAGTACTGGAGTGGGGTGCCATTGCCTTCTCTGTGAGCCCCTCCTAGCCCCCCAGAAAGTGGCCCTGTTCCTCAGCATGTTCACTCATGTGTCCTGCAAACAGTTCTGTGACCCCTGCTGCTCCCTGGGGCTGATCTGGGCCTGCGGGGTGGACGGGCCGCCCCCGTGGGGGAGGACACGACACCCTCATGAGTATCTGTGCGCCCCGCCCTGCAGGGGAAGCAGGGAGCCTGCCCTTGGTAGAGAAGATCCATCCCTGGAAGGGCGTTGGGGGAATGCCCAAGTTCAGGGCAGATGTGCTGAGGTCTGAAAGAGGAGACAGTGCTGGACAGAGGAGGGGTGAGGACGCCAAGGGAGTAGCCTCTGCTGAGGTCTGGAGGGCGGGGACAGGAGAGGCCACCGGCAGGGCAGGTTCCCCTTCCTACCAACTGAAAGGGTGTGCGTGGGTCTGAGCATGTTCCTGGCCCCAGGGGAAGACTGATGAGAGGGCGCGGGTGAGGAGTGTCGCCCACCGGCAGGCCCGCAGGCTGAGGGCAGGAACAGAGCGCAGTCAGTGATGGCTGTGGGGCTGGGGAGGGCCCGGGGCCCACAGCAGAGACTGCACACCCAGGAGGTGGATGGGGCATGGGGTCGCCCCGGGACACCCTGGGAAAGGGTGGGTGCTGGGAGACTCGGGGGTGGCAGGCCTTCTGTCTGGGACAGGTGCATCAGGGCCGAAATTTGTGGGAGGAGAGGTCAGGGCTGGAGGTGCAGGCCTGTAGGGAGGTGCGCAGAGGGGATGGGGTGCTGGTGAGATTGCAGAGGGGGAGCGGGATCCCAAGGTAGCCCTGGAGACCCCTGAGCCTCAGGCAGCAGGAAGAACTTCAGGGAGACGGAGGGGAGACTGGAGAGGTGGACAGGACGCCATGCAGGGCTGAGTCGGGGAGCCAGGGGAAGGGGCAGGGAGGGGTCAGCCAGTCACACGAGGCCCAGATGGTGGTGAGGTCAGCTCCGAGAAGTCCTGTCCGGTTTAACAGCACCCAGGAGGAGGCCAGTGGCTCAGGAATGGCGTGTCTCTAATAGGGCGGCAGGGGGTGGGGGTGGCGCGGGTGGGAGAGTGAGCATGGGGAGGAGTGGGAGGGAAAGACTTGGATCCATAATTCTGTCCAGAAGTCCAGCTCCTAATGGGGAGGTGATGTGGGGCCTTTGGGGTCTGGGGAGGGGTCTTTTAAAGGTTTATAAGACAACTGAGCACTTTTCAAGTTGATGGGCTTTTATCCATAAACAAAGTGATCATGGAAGTTAAAAACCCTGTGGTATCTCCAGAACACTGCACCTAGCAGAACCAGCACCGCGGCGGATGGCCCTAGCAGGACCAGCGCCACGGCGGAGGGCGACCGTGTGCCCTGACAGCCAGCAGAGGAGGGCAGAGATGGAGCGTTCTAGCAGGACCGGCGCCACGGCGGAGGGCGACCGTGTGCCCTGACGGCCAGCAGAGGAGGGCAGAGATGGAGCGTTCTAGCAGGACCAGCGCCATGGCGGAGGGCGACCGTGTGCCCTGACGGCCAGCAGAGGAGGGCAGAGATGGAGCGTTCTAGTAGGACCAGCGCCCCGGCGGAGGGCGACTGTGCCCTGACAGCCAGCAGAGAAGGGCAGAGATGGGGCATTTAAAACAGCATCAAAACCAACTACTGTGGAATAAATTTAACAAAAGGTGTGTTAGGACTGATCCACGGAAAACTAGAAGCCCCCGTGAACCCCAAGCTCGTGAACCAGGGCTGACCTGTGACCCATCCTTCTCTCCAGCCTGATCTTTCCTCTTGGCACAATCTCAGAGTCCCAGCAGCCTTTTGGAAATTGGCGGTGATTCTGAAGTTTACATGGAAATACAAAGGGCCTGGAATGGCCGAGATCGCCTTGAGGAAGAACAACAAAGGTGGGGGGCACGCCTGGATTTGGAGACTTACTCTAAAGCCGGGGTGTTTCGGACAGTGTCGTGTTGGTGAAAGACAGACAAATAGACGACAGGACAGACAGTTGAGAACTGAGCCACATGCGCTTGCCAGATGTGCCATTTCGAGAGGGAAAGGCGAGTCTAGGCAATAAGGATGCCAGTACAGCTGGGCAGTGAGGGGCCAGGGACCCGCATCATACCTTGGACACAGCTGATTTGAGGTGGGCCACAGATAGACTTTGAAAGAAAAATGTAAGTGGGTACAGCTCCTTGAGTAAAACAAAATACTTCGCCAGGAGAGGGCGGCAGACAGGACCAGTGGTCAGCCAGTGGCCACCTTGCCTGGGAAGCTGACGGAGACCAGGTGATCTGGGGAGGGGTGCTGGGTGTGGAGGAGGGTGGGGGGTGGGTGGAAAGAGGCTCCTGTGGGACCTGGGTTGGGGGCTGTGAACCTCAATTGGCACCCTGTCCCCTTGAGTCTCCCGCAGGGCCCAGCTGATCACATCCAGAGCTAGAGAAGGTCCCCTGGGCCCAGGGGGTGGGAGGCTGAAGGAGCAGGTGAGGGGCTGCAAGTGCTGGACAGAGGTGACCAGGAGGGAGAGCTGGCAGGCAGAGGCGGAGCAGGGTCTTGGAGCCCTGCACTGCCTGGGCCCCTGGGGACGTGGCCAGAGGAGCCCAGCAGGCCAGCCTGGGAGGAGGAGAGCGTTGTGGGCTGTTTGACGGTGGCCAAGGGGCAGCCGAGCGGCTCTCCCTCACTCATCCTCCTGCCTTCAGGGAGGTCTTCTCTCTCCTCCCCTCATCCTCAGGAATCAACCCTGGTTTGGGCAGGAATGAGATGGTCCCGGTACCCACCTCCCTTATGAGCAGTGTTCTGGTCACTGTGACGTGGCCGCAGGGGAGCGTCCTCACAGGGAGAACACTTCTCTTTGGCCCTTCCTTTTGTCTGCTGCTGGGAGAGTGGCTGTGAAAACCAGACTTTGAGCAGCCACTTTGTGCCATGAGGAGGAGACCTCGTGCTGGGTGAAGGAGCCCTGTCTCCTACGCAGGTGGCTGCTCCATCAGGGACCCTCGCGGGAGGGAGAAGCAGACTTCTCTCTCTTCTTGACTCTGCAGCTGCTCCTTGTTTCCTGAGAAACCCCAGCTGACATCATCACCAGGGCTTTAGCGATGCCCATGGGTGAAGGTTAGGGCCCAAATGCAGACCCCAGGGCAGTGGTCCGCTGGTCCACTGGAGAAGGGAATGGCAGACCACTTCAGTATTCTTGCCTTGAGAACCCCATGAACAGTATGAAAAGGCAAAAAGATAGGACACTGAAAGATGAACTCCCCAGGTCGATAGGTGCCCAATATGCTACTGGAGAAGAGTGGAGAAATAACTCCAGAAAGAATGAAGGGATGGAGCCCAATCAAAAACAATGCCCGGTTGTGGATATGACAGGTGATGGAAATAAAGTCTGATGCTGTAAAGAGCAATATTGCATAGGAACCTGGAATGTTAGGTCCATGAATCAAGGCAAATTGGAAGTGGTCAAACAGGAGATGGCAAGAGTGAACATCAACATTTTAGGAGTCAGCGAACTAAAATTGACTGGAATGTGTGAATTTAACTCAGATGACCATTACATCTACTACTGTGGGCAGGAATCCCTTAGAAGAAATGGAGTAGCCCTCACTGTCAACAAAGAGTCTGAAATGCAGTACTTGGATGCAATCTCAAAAATGACAGAATGATCTCTGTTAGTTTCCAAGGCAAACCATTCAATATCACAGTGATCCAAGTCTATGCCCCAACCAGTAATCCTGAAGAAGCTTAATTTGAACAGTTCTATGAAGACCTACAATACCTTCTAGAACTAACCCCCAAAAAAGATGACCTTTTCATTATAGGGGATGGAATGCAAAAGTAGGAAGTCATGAAATACATGGAGTAACAGGAAAATTTGGCCTTGGAGTACAGAATGAAGCCGTGCATATGCTATAAAGTTTTGCCAAAAGAATGCACTGGTCATAGCAAACACCCTCTTCCAACAACACAAGAGAAGACTCTACACATGGACATCACCAGATGGTCAACACTGAAATCAGATTGATTCTATTCTTTGTAGCCAAAGATGGAGAAGCTCCATACAGTCAGCGAAAAGAAGACTGGGAGCTGACTGTGGCTCAGATCATGAACTCCTTATTGCCAAATTCAGAGTTAAGTTGAAGAAAGTAGGGAAAACCACTAGACCATTCAGGTATGACCTAAATCAAACCCCTTATGAATATACAGTGGAAGTGAGAAATAGGTTCAAGGGATTAGATCTAATACACAGAGTGCCTGAAGAACTATGGACGGAGGTTCATGACATTGTACAGGAGACAGTGATCAAGACCATCCCCAAGAAAAAGAAATGCAAAAAGGTAAAATGGTTGTCTGTGGAATCCTTACAAATAGCTGTGAAAAGAAGAGAAGCAAAAGGCAAAGGAGAAAAGGAAAGATATGCCATTTGAATGCAGAGTTCCAAAAAATAGCAAGGAGAGATAAGAAAGCCTTCTTCAGCGATCAATGCAAAGAAATAGAGGAAAACAGTAGAATGGGAAAGACTAGAGATCTCTTCAAGAAAATTAGCGATACCAAGGGAACATTTCATACAAAGATGGGCAGAAATGGTATGGACAAAAAGGACAGAAATGGTATGGACCTAACAGAAGCAGAAGATATTAAGAAAAGGTGGCAAGAATACACAGAAGAACTGTACCAAAAAAGATCTTAATGACCCAGATAATCATGATGGTGTGATCACTCACCTAGAGTCAGACATCCTGGAATTCAAAGTCAAGTGGGCCTTAGGAAACATCACTACGAACAAAGCTAATGGAGGTGATGGAATTGCAGTTGAACTATTTCAAATCCTAAAAGATGATGCTGTGAAAGAGCTGCACTCAATATGCCAGCAAATCTGGAAAATTCAGCAGTGGCCAGAGGACTGGAACAGGTCAGTTTTCATTCCAATCCCAAAGAAAGGCAATCCCAAAGAATGCTCAAACTACCGCATAATTGCACTCATCTCACACGCTAGTAAAGTAATGCTAAAAATTCTCCAAGCCAGGCTTCAGCAATACGTGAACCATGAACTTCCAGATATTCAAGCTGGATTTAGAAAAGGCAGAGAAACCAGACAAATTGCCAATATCCGTTGGATCATTGAAAAAGCAAGAGAGTTCCAGGAAAACATCTATTTCTGCTTTATTGACTATGCCAAAGCCTTTGGCTGTGTGGATTATAACAAACTGGAAAATTCTGAAAGAGATGGGAATACCAGACCACCTGCTCTGCCTCCTGAGAAATCTGTATGCAGGTCAAGAAGCAACAGTTAGAACTGGACATGGAACAACAGACTGGTTCCAAATACGAAAAGGAGTAACATCAAGACTGTATATTGTAACCCTGCTTCTGTAACTTATATGCAGAGTACATCATGAGAAACACTGGGCTGGATGAAGCACAAGCTGGAATCAAGATTGCCGGGAGAAGTATCAGTAACATCAGATACGCAGATGACACCACCCTTATGGCAGAAAGTTGAACTAAAGAGCCTCTTAATGAAAGTGAAATTGGAGAGTGAAAAAGCTGGGTTAAAACTCATGAAAGAGGAGAGTGAAAAAGCTGGCTTAAAACTCAAGGTTCAAAAAACTAAGATTGTGGCATCTGGTCCCATCACTTCCCGGCAAATAGATGGGGAAACAATGGAAACAGTGAGAGACTTTACTTTGGGGGGCTCCAAAATCACTGCAGATGCTGACTGCAGCCATGAAATTAAAAGACACTTGCTCCTTGAAAGAAAAGTTATGACCAACCTAGACAGCATATTAAAAAGCAGAGACATTACTTTGCTAACAAAGCTCTGTCTAGTCAAAGCTGTGGTTTTTCCAGTAGTCATGTATGGATGTGAGAGTTGGACTGTGAAGAAAGCTGAACGCTGAAGAATTGATGCTTTTGGACTGTGGTGTTGGAGAAGTCCCTTGGACTGCAAGGACATCCAACCAGTCCATCCTAAAGGAGATCAGTCCTGGGTGTTCACTGGAAGGAATGATGCTGAAGCTGAAACTCCAATACTTTGGCCACCTGACGTGAAGAACTGACTCATGTGAAAAGACCCTGATGCTGGGAGGGATTGGGGGCAGGAGGAGAAGGGGACGACAGAGGATGAAATGGTTGGATGGCATCACCGACTCAGTGGACATGAGTTTGAGTAAGCTCTGGGAGTTGGTGATGGACAGAGAGGCCTGGTGTGTTGCAGTCCATGGGGTCACAAAGACTCGGACATGACTGAGTGACTGAACTGAACTGAAGGGCAGTGGGAGGAAGGGGCAGACATCTGACATGTTTTCTGACACAGTTTTCTTGGGTAAAGTTTAGAGCCCAGTGCCTGATAAAATATGCATACGCAGGTCCATGCATGACAAACGCTCCCTCTGGATTTCACTTTGAAACCTAAATGCCATTCTTCCTTGAGTCCAGAGCTGTGTCCCACCTTGAAGGGAGGAGGCTCAAATCCCCGCCAAATTAGCCAGAGATTAAGCCCTCACAGATGGTTCTCAAACGAGTCTTTGTTTATTCATGAAGACTTCACACACTGTGTGCACAGTAGTTATAAAATATTCGCTGCCACCAAGGAGGCGTCTCAGAGACACTGTGTGGTAGGAGACTTCCAGAGTCCTAGAGCATTAAATACATTAAATATTAAAGCTTGTGTTTCTGGTTTACAGCTGCCTTAAACATTAAGAAGACTGGAAAGCAAAGTTATTCTTGCAAGATGGTGTGTCATTTAGCAAAGGCATTTCAGGTCAGCCTTGCTGTTTGCTTTATTTGCCCAAAAATCAAGTTGGAAATTGTGGGACACCACGCATTCACCCCTTGAATTCTCCTCCCCTCCCTCCAAACGCGGGGCGCCTGGAGGAGCCCGGACAGAGGGGCCCGGCGTCTGCCCGGGTGGGGCCCACATGCCTCTCCTCGCCTCAGACTCACCTGTGCGCCTGCGCCCACCAGGAGCAGGATGCCCCTGGGCACCTGCCGGTACATCAGAGTGGCATCAGGTCACCCTGTGTGGCGCAAGAGGTCTGCCGCTGCGTTGGCGAGTGTAGGTGAGGGTAACACAGGGCCCGGGGGCACCTCCCACAGGGCGAGGGTGGGGGGAGGAGGGGAGGAGGGAGGAGGGGAGGAGGGAGGAGTGGAGGAGGGGGAGGGGGAGAGGTGGGAGAGGGGAGGGGGAGGGTAGAGGTGGGGGAGGGGAGGGGGGAGGGGGAGGGTAGAGGTGGGGGAAGGGGGGAGGAGGGGAAGGGGGGAGGAGGGGAAGGGGGGAGAGGGGAAGGGGGGAGGAGGGAAGGGGGGAGGGGGAGAGGTAGGGGAGGGGAGGGGAGGACCTGGTCACAGCCAGAGCTCCAGCTTCTGAGGGAGGGAAGGCCCTGCTCCTGGGAACATCTGACCTGCCATCTGTGCCTCACCCTGGAGCGCAAGGTTGTTCTGCGCTTTCTTCCCAAACAAATAATTTAGAAACTTCTCTTTTTCCCTTTTTTTTCTCCGGGTACTCTTGAACTGGTTTCATAACATTGTAATTATGTGTTCCTTAGAGGTTCTCTAGAGCTTGTGAAACTGAACATTTTCTTTCTTGTTTTGAGCTGGTGTGTGATGTGTGTATATGGTTCTGTGTGTGTATGGTTTGTGTGGATACATACATGTGAATATATGTTTGGGCATCTATGGGTGGGTGTGTACATGTATATGGGTGCGCACATGTGAGGGTGTTGTAGGACTTTGACAACACTCATTTGTGGTAACTGGCTCCTCCTGACTGAGTTTGTTAATTTATATTTTCCTAGAAAAACATTCATTTCACCCAAATTGTAATATGCATGCCGTTGAACAAAGTCATTTATGGTTGTTTTCCATTTGCTCTGTGTCTGGGGCTATTTTCTGCTTCTGATTTCCTAATTTTGTGTGTCTCTCTTTTTCTTGATTGTTAGCTAGCTTATTTTTTATTTTATTCTTTTCCTTCTTTAAAGAACCAACTTTTGGATTTATTTATTGGTCCGATCATTTTCTGTTTTTTAAGTCATTTCTTCTTTAGTTTTTATCTCATTCTTCTGTCTGCTTAACTTAGCTGTATTTTTAGTTCTTGAATTGGGTGCAAGAGTTATTATTTTCACCTTTTCTTGTTAATTAATATAAGTAGAAAAGGGTGAATTTCCATCTGGGCACTCTATTAGCTGTATCCCATGATTTCTGACATGTGGTGTAGAAGCTTGATTCTCTACTAGCTGGTGGGGAGTAGGGTGCCCGTTGGCCCATTGCCGAGGAGACTGGTGGATGCCCGTGAGGTCTGAGGCTGGAGGACCTGGGATCCTGCGGACGGGCGGGGACAGTGAATCAGGTTCCACGGCAGATCTGCAGCTGTGCAGATGCGCGTCACACGGGACAAAGACAGCATCGCCTGAGGTCACTTCTCTGCCCGCCTGCCTTCACCTTTACAGAGGGCGACCCCTGACCTCCCAGCTCTGAGCCCCCGGAGCTGCGCCTGCTGCCCAGACAGGCGAGGGCAGAGCCGGATGTTGAGTCAGCGCCCTCAGTTGCCTGCTCTCCCAAGTCGGGCGCGTTTTCTCAAGCGGTGAGGTCTCCCAGGATTGCCTCCTAGACCTTCTGTCCCGAAGGTGTCTTTCTTCTGTGGCTCAGTAGTTTCTTACAGAAGTTGGAGGTTTTTTGCTTCCTGCCGCTTTAGCTCCTGTGTGAGCAGAGCGCGCCGGCCGGGCGGCAGCTGCCCTGTGTTCCCGAGGCTCCCTGCCCTTGAGACTGCCCCGCGGCGCCCGACACGTCAGCCCGAACACCTGTCGTCAGAAGCTATAACGTGGCTGCAGCCTCCCCTTTGAGGACACGGTGCGCCCGGGTTCTGCCAGGTCTCCGCGCTCCCCGGGCTTCCCTGCCTTCGCTGCGTCTGGTCCTACACCACATGCGCCGGGTGTAGGTGGCCTGCCGTCCGCACCGTGGGTCGTCCCCTCTGTCGTCTGGCTCCGTCTTCTCCTGGAGTCCAGCCGCCTTGCCGCGGCCTGGAGGTGCTCACTCGCGCACACGTGGTCGCATCGCTGCTACAGGACTTTGTGGTATAGGTCCGGGTGTTATAAACAAGGTTACCACGCACTCACTGCCGCTGTGCCTCGGAAGAGTGTTTTCCTCTCTTTGGGGCAAAAGCTGAGCAGCGGGAGGCCGAGGTCCAGGGCAGGCGTACACTCGCTTCACGAAAACTGCAAACTCTTTCCCAAAAGACTGCACCACTTCTCACGCCCACCACGGCTGGAGGATGCCTGGTCCCCGGAATTCCCTGGATATTGGGCGACCCTTGGTGTTACTGTCTGTGGTTTTAACTGTTCTCGCAGGTGCAAAACGGCATTTCGTCGTGGTTTGAGCTTGCGTTTCCTTAGTGATGAATGATGTGGACCACACTTCTGCACTTTTGGGCCTTTGTGTGTCTGACTGTATGTCTGACTCTTTGACCTTGGCTTCCTCAAGAGCTGCTCCTTGCATCCAGGGTTTTGGGTCATTAGCACAGAACTGCTGACACAATTGAGGAGCCATAATTTTCTGCGTCTGTGGTTAGTCTTCCCTTCCCAGAACTAATTTTGTATGTTGACTTTTCCTTTGATTTTTTTCTTGATTCAATTATCAATTGCTTTAGAGATTTCGTTGTTGTTATTACTTTGCTTTTTTTTTTTTTTTTTTAAAAAAGAAAGGTACAGCAATAGTGACCCAGCTGGCTCCATGGGCCCTGCACAGACCCCAACCCACCAGGACATTCATCGGCCCCCAAGAGTGGTCACTCCGGTCTGGGTAGCCAGGATTTGGGAGGGACTGGCTGCCTGCCCTGCCCCCATCACCAGCCAGTAGGACCCAGGCAGCCTCAGCCCAGGAACCAGGGGGGCACAGGTGCCTCCTTTCTCTGGCCCCTAGACGTGGACGTCACCAGAGACCCCAGGTGGGCACAGAGGGTGGATCCCGGGGTGCAATGAAGTGGGTTCAGGTCACCGTGGTTTGGAGGAGACCTAAAGGCAAGCGTGGGGGTGAAAGGCCTCCCAGTGGGACGGGCTTGGGGGCCCCGGGAGGCTGCGCCCTCGAGATGAGTTGGGGAGCCTGTGACCTTCCTGGTGGGTCAGAGCTGGATGGGGGAAGGTGACAGTCCTGGCGGGTTTGGTCTGGACGCTGAGGTTGTGGGTCGGAGTTGAGCCTCAGGTGTGATCTGGCCGAGGTTTGTTATAAATCTGGCCCCACAGTTTCTGGGCCCCCCTGGAGATTCCCGTCCTCAGATCGGTGGGGCCTGGGGCTCCTGTTCACGTGCTCCGCACCCTGATCCGGCAGCGCCTCCAGGAGATCACACGCCCTTTGCTTCTGGCCGAGCCCATTCCTCAATGGTCCCAGAGGGCCATCCTTACCCCTGACCTGCCCCCTGGCCAGCCAGCTGCCTGCAATCTTGGGCCAGGGCCCTTGGCTGCATCTTTTCCCAAGAAGGAACCATGTGGCCAGGCCGAGCATGGAGCCCGCTGCTCAGGGGGGACTCAGGGGGGACTCAGGGGTGCCCGTGAGGCCTGACCTCCCCTTTCCAGAGCCCGGCCCGCCCCCTCTGCCCCCTGCCCCCTCCCCTCTTTGTCCCCCTTACCCCCTCTGTGCCCCTCCCCACTCTGTCCCCCACCCCCACTGTCCCCCATGTCCCCCTCCCCGTCCCCCTCCCCCTTCTGCCCCCTCCCCCTTCTGTCACCATCCCCCCTCCCCTTCTGTCCCCCTCCCCCTTCTGTCCCTCCATCCCCCCCTCCTCTGCCCCCCTCCCCCTTCTGTCCCCACCCCTCCCCCTCTGTCCCCCTCCCCCTTCTGTCCACATCCTCCTCCCCTTCTGTCCCCCCCACCCCCTCCCCCTGTCCCCCTCCCCCCTGTGCCCCCTCCCCCCTCTGTCTCCCATGTCCCCCCCTCCCTCCATGCCTGCTGGGGTCTAGCCCCAGGAGGATCCAGCGGAATCCTCAGGATGAACGGCGTCGGCGAGAGAGAGACACGTAGGACTGGCCTTGATAGGGCCAAGTCTGCTAGGGAGAGAGAGAGAGAAAGAAAGACAGAGACCAGACTAGGAGTATGCAGCAGAGTCTGGCAGATGTTTTATTTTTCACCATAGCCTTTATACCCTAAGTCGGTACATTTCTAAGGGGCAGATAGGCACACAGACTTAGTTTAACATTATATCAGCTTGTCCTTCACGAAACCAGGTGTGCTCTGTATATTTTTGTTTATGAGAGTCTTTTCCCATAGATTTTTTGTACATTATCTTCTGGCCTTGAGCTTAGCAGAAAACAGAAAAGTGGCAGTCTCATGGTACAGCAGGTTGTAACATAGTAGAAGTACAATCCTGTTAACACAAAGGTCAGTCTTTTTGCAGAAATTCTCAGCTAAATTTATCTAAAAAGTTTAACACACAAAGACTCTGTGGCTCTGGAGAGGCAGCCCCTGTTTAGCACTCCTGGTTAAAATTAACAGTTATCTTATTGTTTTTACAATAAGGCTAAACTCTTTACAATAAAGCCCTTTACAATAGGGCTAAACTCTTATTTTACTAGATCTCCAACTATATTAACAATAGTTTCCACTGCACAACCTCAGCACATTAACATCAATCAAACGTTGATCTAATAACCACTTTTAAAACAATGTTTTTTGTATTCTCTAATAGGGCTTCCTCACTCCCCCCAAAGGGCTCTGTGCCTATTAGGGCCTTTTTGATGGTTAATCTCTATGTATAATATCTTTTGGCCTTCAGGCCTGTTGACAATTTATGGCTTGCACCTGGTGCAACTTTAAGCAACTTCAGTAGCCGACCCTGTCTTATTTGTGGTTAATCTATTTTCTTTCTATTAGGTGTCATCTCCAAGGGAACTAGATAGGATTACATTTTTACAGAACAGAAATGCAAAGGATTGCAAAAACAGCAGATATGGCACAAAACAAGCTCTTAGTCCAAAAGTTAATTACCTGCAAGAAGTCGCCAGCTAATCTCTATCTAAACTGTTTTCTATTAGGCGTATATGTGGCTATAATATTTGTGGGGCTTTTCTCACCCCATGGAGGGACCTATGCTTAATAGTTTCTTTTGTTAGCGTACTGTGCTTAGGATGTTTAGAACAATCATGAGCATTTTGTGCAATGGGAACACATATTTATCAAACAAGCCAGAATGCCAGCAAAAGGGTTTGAATTGAAGCATTTCCTTCATCCCTGGCCCCTTCATAGGGTACCAGCGTCCAGGAGATTTATTAATTGCGGTTTTAAGTTGGTCCTCATTCAGTGAAAGAGGAGCAGGAGAGCTCTCGGCAGGCAACACAAGAATTTGCAGCAGGACAAACAAGAACAACAGCAGAAAAGGGGGGAGGATACAGGGTGGGGTAGAGGCTGAGGCCAACCTGGAGGGTCCCTTATCCTAGACGGCCTTGCCTGCCCGGTATTTTCTTCATGACCTCGTCACGGGCGGGACCCCCCATAATGGCTCCCGACACGTGCCCCTCCCCCTCGTCCCCTTCCCCCCTCCATGTGCCCTGCCCTCTGTCCTGTCCCTGTCCTGGGGTCTGCCTCCCTGAGGTCACCTGTGCAGACTTAACAAGAGGGGGAGGGCTTGTGTCTCCAGTCCTCTATCTTGATCTAGAACTGAATTGGTAGACTTAGCAAAAATCAGACATACACAGGAGGACACCCAATTACACTGGAATTTCATATAAAAAGTTCATTTTTTATATGAATATGTCTCATAAAATACTGCACTGACCAAATACTGCATGACTTGGATGTGTACTAAAAAATAGTATTTGTTATTTACTAAAATTCAAAGTTAATGAGACATCTTATGTTTTACCTGGCAGCCTTACCCAGAAGCTTCAAACTGAGAATTTTACATTCAGCCAAACTACCACCCAAATTGCTGCAAAAACTCAGGAAATGTGGCCCTAAGAGCCCTTCCTGAAGAGCCCAGGAGAAGTCTCTAGTCATGGGAGACTGGCAGGGGTAGGAGCGTCTCGCCCAGAGCAGGGGGCCTGGGCTCCCTGGGCCTCCCTGGGCTCCCGAAGCCTCTGGGGCTTAGGGCCGCGGGACAGAGGTGAGTGCTGAGGAGTTACAGAGAAATCATTTTAGAGGAGAGTTGTGAAGGGAGGGGAGGGAAAGAAGGTAGAAACCTGCTTTTAAAAAATCATTTAAAATTGATGTATCTAGAAGCATATTTAAATGTGTAGAACAGACCCTTGGTAAATTAAGGAAGATGTTACTCATGAAGTTTGACTGGTGGACAGGAAGGCCCGGGGTCGATGGAGTGGAACACACCCGGAACACCATGGTCACACAGGAACCAGGAGACCGTCCCCAGCAAGCACGCCCTCCTCCGTGTCAGGAGGAGCCCTCAGCACCAAGGTGGGGCCGTCACGGGTGATTTGCTGAAGCAAGAAGACAAAAAATAATAAAGCAGAAAGCTTTGCATAAAATTTTAGAATATAAATAAATTAAAGATATGAATTAAATAAAACAGAAGCAAATATAAATATGTAATAAGACCAATTTAATATCAAGAGAAATAAAGAGACCAAACCCTCCAGTTGAATGAAAAAGACTCAAATTGGAGCACAAAGCAAAGCTAGTTGCTCGCTGTTGAAAGCGGCACACAGTTAGGGGGCCTGGGAAGGCTGAACGGAAAAGCCGAGACACAGACCGGAGAGGAAAGGCCGGAGACAGAGCCGGAGAAGGAGGAGGATGCGGAGACAGCATCTGGGACCAGCCAAGCTCAGCATCAAATCTGAAAAGACCGATCGAGAAAGAAGAGAAACATTAATATGGGAGACTTTAATTCTGCCTCAGTTAAGGACATATCAAGCAGACAAATGTAAGATTTTATATATTAATGAGTCCTCAGATTCAGATATCTAGCTGTAATATATATATCCTGCTGAAAACAGAGAATCAACTTTTTTTTCAAGTACCCAGGGAACATTCAATTATTGATCATGAATTGGGTTACCAAAAATCCCTCAATATAGTCTCCCGAAGTAGAAACAGTAGAGACAATTGTCTGATCATAAGACAAAGCACACCTAGAATTCAGCCATTCTAGGGGCTTCCCAGGGGGCACTGTAAAGAACCCATCTGCCAATGCAGCGGATGTGGGAGATGCAGGTTCCATCCTTGGGTCGGGAAGGTCCCCTGGAGAAGGAAATGGCCACCCACTCCAGTGTGCTTGCCTGGGAATCCCATGGACAGACAAGCCTGGGGGCCCATGGGGTCTCAAAGAGTCGGACACAACTGAAGCGACTTAGCATGCACACGTACTTTAAACAATTGTCAGATTCAAGAAGAAATCACAACTTAAATCTGTCAAATAGAGTATTTCAAAATAACCAGAGGGGAGGTCGTGCACCCTCTTGCCAAAGACAGTGCTTAAAAATAAAATAAATGCTTGTGATTATAAACCAAGCATAATATTAGCCTTCCAACCCAAGTTTTAGAAAAGAATGACCTAGGAAAAATGCAAGGAAATAATTAAGATAATAATAGACAATAATTAGAAAACAGAAGAACCAAAGCAGTGATAGCTAAATTCAACACATCGCTAGCCTGTCACTAATTAAGAAAAATTGAGGAAGCACAAATACACAAAATAATAAATGAAGGATAAACCACATAGAGACTTAAAATTTAAAATCCTAAGAGAGTACTTTGCTTTATGGATGTTTTTCTAGAAAAATGTAAAGTATACAATCTATCCCAGAAGAGAGAAGGTATCTCAATGGACAAGTTGCTGTAGAGGAAATAGTGGAAGCTATTAAAGAACTATCCACCCCTAAAATTAGCCAATTTCACAGAGACAGTGTGCAGAATCTTCTAGGAAAGGGTAACTCTGTCACTACTTCCAGAAGATTAGAAAAAAAGAGAAGGAACTGCCATATTCTTGGATAGAAAGATTCAGTATTACAAAGATGCTAACTGCTTTAAACAGAATCAATAATTAATGCTATTTAAACAGTTTCAGAGTACGGAAGAAGGAAAGCTTACAGACAATATTTATGAAGGCAGAACAATATTGATATTCAATTTCGACAAAGGGAGAACAAATGTAAGAACTACAAACGAGTCTTGTTTATGAATGTCAATGTAAAAATCTTAAATAAAATATTAGTAGAATGCAGTAACACGTAAAGAATACTGAATCGTGAGCTGGTAGGATCATCCTAGGAATTCAGTGATGGTTTAACACTGGGAAATCTATTCTTCTCAATCAGCATGTTACCACCTCAAACAGAAAAATATATAACTATTTCCATAGATGTGTAAAAGGCATCCCTAAATAAATTATGTAGAAATGAGCATTTTCCAAGATCCTGCTTGATATGTGAGTGAAAGTCACTCAGTCGTGTCCAACTTTTGGGACCCCATGAACTATACAGTCCATGGAATTCTCCAGGCCAGAATACTGGTGTGGGTAGCCTTTCCCTTCTCCAGGTAGCCGTTCCCTTCTCCAGCGGATCTTCCCAACCCAGGGACTGAACCCAGGTTGCCTGCATCGCAGGCGGATTCTTCACCAACTGAGCTATCAGGGAAGCATCCTGCTTAATGGGGGATATTACAGTGATTAAGTCAGAACACGACAGAGTTCTACACCACCTTGACGTAATTTGTCAAAAGGAAGGAAGAAGTGGTCAAAATGAGAAAAAAGGTAAAAATCACTGCTCTTTCAGAGTGGCGTGGTTTTATACCTGCACACTCCAGGGACACTGTTAGAAATAAGAGGGTTCCACAAGGCCAGCTGCAAAGTTGATTGTAACAATCCATAGACTTCCTATTAGAAAACGGCCAGTTAGGAGAAAATGGGGAAATGACCCGGTTTACAGTAAGCACAATAACATAGATGGAATGTTATCTGTTACATTTTATACATTTACATCTATGTTGCATTAGATAGATGAAAGAGGGAAGACATTCCCAAAGAAAACTTTACATGCTATGTGTGCTCAGACCCTCAGTCGTGTCTGACTCTATGTGACCCCAGGGACTGTGGCCTGCCAGGCTCCTCTGTCCATGGGGATTCTCCAGGCAGGAAGGCTGTCATTTCTTCCTCCAGGGATTTCCCGACCCAGGGATCAAACCCACATCTCTTTACTTCTCTGTCTCCTGCATTGGCAGGCGGATTCTTTACCACCTGGGTCAGGAAGGGAATGGGCTTCCACCTGGGGAAGGGAACAGCCACCCATTCCAGTATTCTTGCCTGGAGAATTCTGTGGACAGAGGAGCCTGGTGGGCTACAGTCCATGGGGTCGCAAAGAGTCGGACACAACTGGGTAACTAACACTTGCTTACCTAGGACCACCGAGGAAGCCCTTAAATGCCACTGAAGATCCAAAAAGAAGGCTGGAAATAAACAAAGAACTGCCGTATTCTTGGATGGAAAGACCCAGTATTACAAAGATATCAATCCTCCCTGAAGTAACTGAAGGGCTTCCAGGTGACTTAGACAGTAAAGAATCTGACTGCCAATGCAGGAGACTCGGGTTCCATCCCTGGGTCAGGAGGATCCCCTGGAGTAGGAAAACTGATGAGTTAGGTTGTAAAGAAAGAAAAGAAAGTAAAGTCGTTCAGTCATGTCCAACTCTTTGCGACCCCATGGACTGTAGCCTACCAGGCTTCTCCGTCCATGGGATTTTCCAGGCAAGAATACTGGAGTGGGTTGCCATTTCCTTCTCCAGGAGATCTTCCCAACCCAGGGATTGAACCTGGGTCTCCTGCATTGTAGGCAGACGCTTTACCGTCTAAGCCACCAGGGAATTATGAGTTAGGTTGTAAGTCAAGGGTAACTCCGGTAATAATGTCAACAGGGAGGGGTGTGTGCCCGTGTTTAAGAGCTGGCCAAGTGCACTCAGTTTTATTCTGGAAACAGACGGTTGACTCCTGGCAGCAGGGCTGGGGGCAGTGTTTGGACTCACGTGCAGGACGGTGGCCCGGCCGGGGGAGGCGGGAGGTGCCAGCTTCCACCAGGCCCCTCCGACCACTCGGGGAGGTGGAAGCTGCGGCCCGTGCCCCGCAGCTGCACCGGCCCAAGGCCTGCCTCGTCGCCCTGTCCTCTGAGGACGGCCGAAGTGTGCTCATGTGACAGACGGCTCTCTGGCGTCACCTTCAGCACCCGTGTCTTTCTTCAATGAATTGGGGGATGAAACCAGCTCTGGCCTTAGTTTTAAATAAATGGCATTGAGAGGGTCAGGGAGAGGGCGGCCGGGCACCCGATGGCCCAGGCATGGGCATCTGAGGGTCTCTCATTATTCACTGAAATATTCACAAGAGCTTGAAAAATTCAGCATCAGTGGTTTGCCTGCATTCCATTATTGATGAAGAACATGGCTTTTCTCTTGGTGAGGCGCTCCCAATGTTTTTCAAGAAAAAAAGGAGAGCAGCAGCCCTCTGTCTTGAGACTGAAATTAAAATTTAAACGACCTCCCTCCCAAAGTGGAGACTGAATGAAGTGTGTGGATGCTGGCGACTGAAAGGGGGAAATATAAGCGCTTTTTGTTACCCATTTTGTGTGTGTCAGTTTTGTTCAGGCCACTCTCCCGAGTGACTCTGAGCCCCACTGGCTTCTGCGGACGCCTGTTCAAGTGGTCTGTCCTTCCCTCTGCCCTGTTGGGGGTGTCCTGGGTCCTTAGGGGTTTGGGGGGCGGGGAGGAGGCTGGGTTTCACTTCCTGGGCACAAAGTCGCCTCTGAATGGACGTGGCCCCAAGGCTCCCCCTCACGCTTCCCCACATGCGGTGACTCCGGGAACACCCCAGAGCCTCAGGTCAGAAGGGAGATGGGCCGGGGGGACGGGTGTCCACGCGTCGGCCTCCCGGGCCGCCCCGCAGACCAGCATAAGCTGACAGCCTCCCGGGCAGAAGTGCACACGAGGCCCTGACCCCACTGAGGCTCCAGGAGGCTCCTTCCCGCCTCCCCCAGCCCCCGGGGCCCCAGGCGTCCCCGCCCAGTGACCACATCCCTCCTGCCTCCCCGGTCATCACGGGATGCCCACCCCACCTCATCTCTGTCTCAGATCCCCCTCCCTTTCCTCTCAAGAGGACGCCAGTGGCTGGATTTAGGGTCCACCCTAAACCCAGGACGATCTTATCTCCAGGCCGTGAATCGCATTTGTCATATCCATAAAGTCACGTCCATGGGGACCAGGGGCTAGGATGCGGACACTCCTTCTTTGGGACAACATTCAACCAACCGCACAGCGATCCCACGTTTGGGGGAAGGAGAGCTTTGGAGTGGCCGAGGTCCTAATTCAAGTTTATTTCAAGATTTTAGTAAAAGAGCTCCCAAACCTGCAAGGATTCACTGTGTGAGGAGTGGGGGGCTCCACACCCCCTCCAGCAGCCCTATGGCACTGTGGGTGTCTTGCTGTCCATCTCTGTTCCTGGTGGGTTCCCTGGAAACCGGCCCCCAGCCTCGGGGACCTTCCCAGAGTCACCTCGTCACATAAATCAACATAAACTCCCAGCGGCGGGGCTGCTGGGTCGCATGCACCCTGCTTCCAGTTTGTTGAGGGATTTCCGCACTGTTTCCACAGAGGCTGCACCGGTTTACATTCCACGTTCCCATGTTAAGGTGACTCAGATGGTGAAGAGTCTGACTGCCAATGCAGGAGACCCAGGTTCAACCCCTGGGTCGGGAAGACCCCCTGGAGGAGGAAATGGCAACCCACTCCAGTATTCTTGCCTGGAAAATTCCATGGACAGAGAGGCCTGGCGGGCTACAGTCCATGGATGGCAAAGAGTTGGATGAGTGAGCAAATAACATTTTAACAAACTTCCCCAAATCAAATTTGAATGGAATCTCTTTGGCCTCAAATTATCTTTGGGATTTTCCAGAGTGTCTGGAAAATCTCAGATTTGTTCTTTCTCCTTATAGAGAGGATGTTGAACTAATGAGGCTGATTTGATCTGTTAAATGACAAGGAGAACATTGTCCAGTAGAAACAATGATTAATAACTTTCTTTAGGTTATATTGGCATGGAGTGAAAAAGTGAAAATCAAAGTGTTGGTCGCTCAGTCGTGTCCGACTCTTTGCGACCCCACGGACTGTAGCCCGCCAGGCTCCTCCTCTGTCCATGGGATTCTCTAGGATACTGCACTATAATGGAATGTTCCTCACCACCTTGATGTCATTTGACAAAAGGAAGGAATAAGAGGGGTCAACATGAGGAAAGAGGTAAGAATCACTGGTATTTCAGGGTGGTGTGGTTCCATACCTGCACACTCCAGGGGCACGGTTACAAATAAGGGGGTTCCACAAGGCCAGCCGCAGAGCTGATTGTAACAATCCCCAGACTTTCTATTAAAAAATGGCCAGTCAGGAGAAAATGGGGAAGTCACCCTGTCTACGGTAAGCACAGTGACAGCAATAACATAGATCAAGTGCCCAGGAATAAACCTCACATCAAAGAAGGCTCTAAGTGATATGTGTGGTCAGACACTCGATCACGTCTGACTCTTTGGCAACCCCATGGACTATAGCCCACCAGGCTCCTCTCTCCATGGGATTTCCCAGGCAGAAAAACTGGAGTGGGTTGTTATTTCCTTCTCTAGGGGATCGTGCCGGCCCAGTGATTGAACCTGGGTCTCCTGCATTGTAGGCAGATTATTTACCATCTGAGCCACAGTTACTAATATTCCGAAGGAATATACAGAATTCCTAAAAACTTGTTAATGTCCTTATTGTCCATGTAATCAGTCATATTTCCAATTATTATTTTAAAATATGAAGTATGTCACAGAAATAACCACATTTACTTGCCAATCACATGATTTTCTTTACAGTGAACTCTCACTAGATTCTTAACCACCCTGCTTTTACAGCTTTTGTTGTTCACAGTTACTATTTTACTCTTGTTTTTTCTCTGAGAGTGTTTCTAATCAGCAGCAGGAAACAGTGCTTCACCTGCAAGGCTATCACAAAGAATCCTGACAAGTCCTGTAGAACACAGGCTTCTGGTAACTTTACAGGCCATGCCTTTGGACTTAGAATTGCTAAAGCTCTTAGGGGGAAACTGATTCATAAAACAGCCAGCCTCAGATTGAGCAAAACAAGAACTGATTACCTGGAACTTCCCTGGTGGTGCAGTGACTGAGACGTCGGGCTCCCACGGTGGGGGTGGGGGGTGGCGGCGTGTTCGATCCCTGGTCAGGGAACTAGATTGTCCACACCTCAACTAGGAGTACACACGCCGCAGCTAAAGCACCCACCTGCCGCAACGAAGACCCGATGCAGCCAAATGTTTTTTAAAAAGGAATTAGTTGAATGAACTGATAAGGACGGTTATAATTTTTATAACTTTTTCTTTGACACGCTGTTGGTTCTTTGATGTTTAGTCCTCCAGATCTGCGGCATCTCTTTTCTCTTTTTTTTTCATCTGTAACTTACAGCAATTTGGTAAAGCAGACTTTTGTATAAAAAGCAATGAGACATCTCTCTCTCTCCCTGCCTGCATGCTCAGTCTCTCAGTTGTGTCTGAGTCTCTGCTGCCCCATGGACCGTAGATCGCCAGGCTCCAATGTCCATGGGATTCTCCAGGCAAGAACACTGGGGTGGGTTGTCCTTTCCTCCTCCAGGGGACTTTCCCAACCCAGGGATGGATCCTGCGTTGGCAGGCAGATTCTCTACCTCTGAGCCACCAGGGGAACCCCTCCCTGCCTGATCCTTCTGGAATTCAGAAACTCTTACTGAATATTCTTATGTTCATGGCAATATAGAGATTTATATAAATTAAATAAAAATTTGTTCTCCTTATAATAAAGGACACAATTGGGTGGGTTCTTGCCTTGGTTTCCTAACCTGGACAGGTTTTTTTTTTCTGTGTTTTATTTTTCTGGCTGCACCGCACGACATGAAGGGTCTTAAGTTCCCCAACCAGGGATGAAACCTGTACCACCTGCAGTGGAAGTGAGGAGTCTCATCCCCTGGGCCGCCAGGGGAGTCCCTGGAGAGGCTTTTAATTGTCTGATCTGAGATTTCTCATCACTGCCTTCACAGACCCAGTAACGCTCCTTGGTGCTACTAAAGCTCCTGTCGAGTAGAGGTTATGCAAAGAATCACTGTTCTTGCTACACTTGTATCAATAATTGGGCCAAGTTCAATGAGACGAGACCTATTTTGCAAACAAATTAGTCTCACTGTGATTATCCTTGGTGAAAATGGGTTCTGGTTTTACTGAAAACTGTGTTTCATAGAAAACGGTTGTATGCCTGTTACCAGACCCAGTCCACTGGCCGTCTCTGAGGTTTTGTCATCTCCCTGCAAACTGGACCGAGCCCCACATCCCACATGTTCCCCCAAATGTCTGCCCGTGGCTCTCCAGACCACTGTTCCCAGCTCCCCTTCCACGTCTCTGGCTTGGAGTCGCTGAGAACCTGACCGCCCCTCTCCACACGCGGGAGCTGACACCGTGAGGTAAGCCTCCCACCTACTCTGGGTGGGCCTCTCAGGGCGTGATGACCGCCGTGATTCTGTTGGAGACGGCAAGCTGCAGCAGGAGAACCCGCTGGGGGCCATGTCCATCCCGCCGTGGAGCGGGGCTCTGAGCTCAGACACAGGAGAACCTGCCTGGGGCCACGTCCATCCATCCCGTGGAGCGGGGCTCTGAGCTCAGACACAGGAGGTCTGCCGGGGGCCACGTCCATCCCGCCGTGGAGCGGGGCTCTGAGCTCAGACACAGGAGGTCTGCCGGGGGCCACGTCCATCCCGCCGTGGAGCGGGGCTCTGAGCTCAGACACAGGAGGTCTGCCGGGGGCCACGTCCATCCCGCCGTGGAGCGGGGCTCTGAGCTCAGACACAGGAGGTCTGCCGGGGGCCACGTCCATCCCGCCGTGGAGCGGGGCTCTGAGCTCAGACACAGGAGGTCTGCCGGGGGCCACGTCCATCCCGCCGTGGAGCGGGGCTCTGAGCTCAGACACAGGAGGTCTGCCGGGGGCCACGTCCATCCCGCCGTGGAGCGGGGCTCTGAGCTCAGACACAGGAGGTCTGCCGGGGGCCACGTCCATCCCGCCGTGGAGCGGGGCTCTGAGCTCAGACACAGGAGGTCTGCCGGGGGCCACGTCCATCCCGCCGTGGAGCGGGGCTCTGAGCTCAGACACAGGAGGTCTGCCGGGGGCCACGTCCATCCCGCCGTGGAGCGGGGCTCTGAGCTCAGACACAGGAGGTCTGCCGGGGGCCACGTCCATCCCGCCGTGGAGTGGGGCTTCGAGCTCAGATGCAGGAGGTCTGCCACCTGCCGCTCTCAGACCGGGAAACCGGGTTTGTGATCTGCTCCAGTGACTGAGCTTTGCTCCTCCTCTGTTTCCACAGAAGCGCTCTCGTCGCTCCCTGACCCCTACACCAGACAGAAGCGCCGCTCATCAGGAGCCCGGCGCATCCCTGCCTCCCGAGGAGACGCCCTGCCGGTCTTTGTCCTGAGTGATCACAACTGTCAGGCACGGACGCAGGATTCAAAGCCTCTTCCCCTCAGGCCCCCAAAGCTCTGTGCTCCAGCGCCCTCCAGAGGGCCAGGCGCCCCATAGTGCAGAAGCCGGAGGAGACATCCTTCACTGGAGGAAACATCAAGAAAAACTGTACTTGAACTTTGTTGGAAGGGACCTGACTACTGCAAACTCTACAATTACAGTAAAAATCTATAAACTATTAGCCAAGGGGGCAGCCTCGGACAGTTCACTAGCCAAACAGGAAGCAGTATATGTCAATTCATCACGTGCCTGTGTCAACAGCTCAGAAAAAATGGAACTGCAGTTACTTGGCTTGGAAAAGTCAAACCTGAATCTTACCATAATTTAAACAATTAGCATAATTAATTATTCAGTTGATTGATTACAATAATTGGTTAATTTGGGGCCTATGGAGCATGGCCTCAGTATTACCCTGCCAGGCTTCTTGGGTTTGTACATTTATGTTTTTCATCAAGCTTAAGAAATTTGGCCTTTGTGCCTTCAAATTTTTTCTGCCCCAGTGTCTTTCTGCTCGACTTCTGAGGCTCCAATAAGCTGTATGTTAAGCCACTTGATATTGTTATGCTCTGTTCATTTATGAAAATCATTTCCTCTTTATTTTCAGGTTGAGCGGTTTCTGTTGCTCCAGTGACGTGTTTTGTGGGGGAGCTGGGTACACAAGGCTGTGGGCTGGGCTGAACTCAGGGGTACCAGTGTCTCGGTGGGGACCAAGCCCGTCCTGAGGCGGGTCATGGCCCGTTTTAGCTGCCATCTGGGGTCAAGACTCTGTGGCTGAAGCAGCAGGGTGCAAGCCCTGCGCATCTGTCCTGGCCCTGAAGGGGTGCTGAGACCTGCGCGTCTGCTGCCCGTGACACCTTCATGCACAGCCCCTCACTGGGCCCCAGCCCGCCGGACGCCCAGCTCCTCTGTCAGGGACGGAGGCCCAGACCCCTGCAGGCCATCGCCTCAGAGGGGCCGCACCAGCTGGGGTACCAATGGCCAGAAGCCCACTGGTGCCAGAGGCTTTCTCCAACTTCAGAGAAGCGGCCCCACCAGGAATTGCCCGGCTCCACTCACAGGCTCCCCCCCGGGAGCAGCAGGGCGGGCCCAGCTGGCCGGGACAGAGCTCTCCCTGCGAGTCAGGGGCGTCACAGGCAGCCCTCTGGGTGGCCAGAGGTGACCCCACCTCCGGGGGACCCTGACTGTCGCCAGTAGAGTGACCCCACCCCCGATGGACACTGTTGCCAGGTGGCCAAGGGCAGCCCGGTCCCAGCCTGTGCGGGACCAGCCCTGGAGGCGCCTCCCTCGCTCGCTCTCTCCCTGTCTCTCCCCTCCCCGCCCCCTCTCCTCTCCAAGGTTCACCGTAACTTAGTAAGCACACCGGCCTGCGTTACGTAAGGCCCCTCTGCAGCCTGAGTGGACACATTTAAAAATAAGACTTGTCAGGTGCTACCACGCTCCATGGGTTGTCATCTCAGCCCCTTAGAGCCACCCAGGCTGTGACCGAACTGCTCCGGGAGGGACAGGACCCCCGGCTGCGGGCTCCCCCACCTGCCTCTGTCCTCGGCCTCTGGGGAAGGGGAGGCGGTGGGAGCACCGGCCGCAGACGAAACCTCCTGCTGAAGAGTCGGGGCTTCGGGGGGTGTGGGCACAAGACCCGGGCCAGAAAGGTCAGGGGGCCGGCAGGGTCCAGCAAGGCGCCGGACACAGGTGAGGCCACTGCTCTAAGGCAGGTCTCGAAGGCGGGGAGACTTGCAGAGCCCGCATGTGCAGGAAGACAGGGCCCTTGTCCCGGCCCCCGCTGCCCTGCCCACAGCATGAGCAGGACCCTGTGGTCCTGACGTGCTGAGGCTCCGCAGGTGGAGCCCAGCCTGGCCCTGGGGCAGGGAAGGCCTCCACAACCCCAGGGCCACGTGGGTCCTGTGCGGATGGCCCTCAGGTGGAAGGGTCCCCTGAGGTCACCTGGCCTCCCCAAGCGCCCCCCGGGCCCTGAGCAAGGCTGGGCCACCTGCAGAGGGAAACTACTGGCCTTTGTAAATGACTAGAATGTTCCTGAGCTCCACTCCAGACAGGACTCTGGCCATGATTCTGTCCTCATGGTCCCTAGGGTCCTGTGGCCGGGTGATTCTCCCACGGGACCTGCTGCAGGTCCACGCGGCAGGCTCTGCCCGACGGGGAGCCTGGGGCCCTTCCCTTCGCTGGGCCCCCCACACTGGCAGCTCTGGCTGCTGGCACCCCATGGAGGTGTGCCTACCTGCCTGCCCTGCCCTGGGGAAGAGATGTGAACACCCGGCCTGTCTGCACATCTCTGGACCCATGAACTCAGATGGATGCTCCTCAAGTGCCCTCATTCCTCAGGCCTCCGAGGGTACCAGGCATGTTCCTCATCGGGTGTAGGCACAGGCAGGAGCGGCTGTCACAGCCACAGCCGGCCCCAGGGTCTGAGGGCCCAGACGGGGTTCCTGACCCCTGCGTCCTGATCCCGCAGGATGGAGCACTCCCCTTGCCGGGGAAGCACTCCACAGGGGGGCCGGGCTCACACCAAGGGTGGCTGGTGAGCTGGGGCTCGCCAGAGGCCCAGCGCGGGGAGCTTTGGGCTGCACTGGTGGCTCCGGGTGACTCGGAGCTCCGTGGTGGGTCCCCCGTGGTGGGAGCACGTAACCCACAGGATGCCACGCGCGCAGCGCACTGGGGACGCCAGACGGCTCTGGAAGTGCCGGGACTGCACGAGGGCGGGAGCCGACTTTCTGCGCATTTGAGGGGTAGTTGTGTTTGAGCACTGGGCCGTGCGGATGCCCCGCTCTGGCGGGCACCGTCCTGGCTGCCTGCCAGCGTCCTCAGGCAGCCCCGGGACCGACGCCCACAGCCCCCGGGGCAAGGTCTCCACGGCACTGCCTTCGGGCACAGTGTCATCCTTCATCTCACTGGCTCGTGACCTAATAAAAAGCTGCGCATGAATATTTTATTCTGCACATGGCATTCATTTTATTTCTGCAGGAAGGAGAAATTTGAAAAAAGTAAGTGCATTACTGGTGGGTGTCAGTCCTGCGGTGTCTGTGAGGGGTGTTGCTTTTGGACACCCCCTCGTCAGCTGCGCGGGGACCCGGAGCTGCACGGGATCAGGCCCCCTTCCCGGACTCAGGGGAGCTTGGCTGGGCCCGGAGGCCTGTGAGCAGGTGGCAACTGGGAGGAGGAAGGGTCGGAGGTCACACAGGTTCTTCTCTGAGCCTCTCCCCGAGCCGTGGGACACGGTGTCACCTGCTCCAGGAGGGAGTCATCCAGAAAGATCCCCGGGGGCCGAGCCTGCTGAGCAGGGCTGGGTGAGGGGCCCTTGCTCAAGGAGGCCACGAGGTGGGCACTGGCTGAGCAGGAAGGGTGGGCGTCACGGGCCAGGATACCGTGGGGGCAGGGCTGCAAGGGCCAGTCCTTGGCCTCGGAACACGGCCCACCCGAGGGCCGGTGGGCAGGGGCAGTGCCACGCGGGACCACGTGGCCGTGAGAGAGGGTCCCGGCCGTGAGCGAGGGTCCCGGCCTTGAGCGAGGGTCTCGGCCGTGAGTGAGGGTCCCGGCTGTGAGCGAGGGTCCCGGCCTTGAGCGAGGGTCTCGGCCGTGAGCGAGGGTCCCGGCCGTGAGCGAGGGTCCCGGCCGTGAGAGAGGGTCCCGGCCGTGAGCGAGGGTCCCGGCCGTGAGCGAGGGTCCCGGCCGTGAGAGAGGGTCCCGGCCGTGAGCGAGGGTCCCGGCCGTGAGTGAGGGTCTCAGCTGTGAGCAAGGGTCCTGGCCATGAGCGAGGGTCCCGGCCGTGAGAGAGGGTCCCAGCTGTGAGCGAGGGTCCCAGCTGGTAGCCCCCACGCTGCCCGGCAGGCCCTGGGGCCGCTGTGGGGGGCAGTGCTGCAGGATCCCCGCCTCTCTGCCCAGGCCCGGGGCCGGCTGGTCAAACGCACCTTCTCAGAAGGTCGTAGTAAAAGGTTCTGAAGGAGAGGCCACCACGACGCCCGCTGGCCAGGGAGCCTCTGCAGGCCCCCGCGGCCTCTGTAACTCGGCCCACAGGCACTTCGGGCTCAAAGGGCACAGTTCCCGCCAAGCGGGCAGGAATGGGGACCAGTGGGGCCCGGCGCCCCGTCACAGGGTCGGTTTGGTCGACTGGAGGGGCCGGGACTGAGCTCCGGGCTAGACCCGGCCTTCGTCTTCCTCTCCTCCCCTGGAGGTCGGGGCTCGCTCACTCTGCCGTCTCTGCGTCCGCTCGCGGGCCCGGCCGAGGCACTGAGGAAGCAGCGCCGGCACCTTGGGGGGCTGCACAGGGACCCCGAGACCACGGAGGCCGGCGGGGCTGGGGGCCACGGGGCTGGGAGCTTCTGTCTGTGCACGTGCCCACGCTCACACGTTACACACACACCTCACTTCACACTCACACGCCACACTCACAGCTTACACACTCAACACCACACACTCAACCTTACACACTCACACTACACACACCTCACACACTCACGCCTTACACACTCACACCTCACACACCCAAACCTCACACACTCATGCCTTACACACTCACACTACACTCACCGCACACACCCAAACCTTACACACTCACACTTCACACACCCAAACCTTACACACTCGTGCCTTACACATTCACACTACACTCACACCTCACACACCCAAACCTTACACACTCATGCCTTACACACTCACACTACACTCACCACACACACCCAAACCTTACACACTCACACCTCACACACCCAAACCTTACACACACATTACACACCTCACACACCCAAACCTTACACACTCATGCCTTGCACGCTCATGCTTCACACACCCAAACCTTACACACTCACGCCTTGCACACTCACACACCACAGTCACACCTTACACACACCATAATCACACCATACACACCCACACCTTACACTCTCAACCTTACATGCTCACACCTCACACACCTCACACACACTTCACAATTCATGCATCACATTCACACCTTACACACTCACACCATGCTTCACACTCACACGCCACACACTTTACATACTCACATCTTACACACTCATGCCTTACATGCCACACTCACACCATACACACCCATACCTTACACACTCACACCTCACTTCACATTCACACACCACACTCACACCTTACACACACACACCACACACACCTCACACTCCCAAACCTTACACACTCACACACCATGCTTCACTTACACACCATGCTCACACCTTACACATGCATGCCCTACCCACTCACATACCACATCACACCTTACACACTCACACCACACTTCACATTCACACCCCACATTCACATTACACACTCACACCGTAAACATTCACACACCTGTCACAACGTACACACCCAAATCTTACACACACCTCACTTTACATTCACACACCACACTCACACCTTACACACAGATAACACTCACACCGTACACACCCACACTGTACACACTCACATGTCACACTGTACACACCCATACCTTTCACACTCACACACCACACTTCACATTCACACACCATGCTCACACCTTACACACAACAGACCCACACCTTACATGCCCACATCTTACACATCACACCCATGCCCTACACACTCACACACACACCTCACACTCACATATCATACATTTCACACACACCACACAGTTCACACTCAAACACCACACTCACACTTTACACACTCATACACATGTCACACACACCACACTTCACAGTCACACCCTACACACTCATATACCACACATCACACTCATATACCATACTCATAGCCTCACTCTCTAAATTTCTCCAAAGGGACTCAAGCCCCCCAGCGTCTGGTGGTGGGAACGGGAGGGGGCACAGGCGCAGCCCAGGGCAGAGGTAAGGGGTCTGAGAGCAGCAGGCGCTCCCCGAGGCTGAGGGCAGGTTGGGGTGGCCGGTGCCAGCCATGGTCAGAGGAAACAAGGGAGGTGCCCAGCGCAGCGGGCACAGACCCCCGACCTGTGCGCCGTGTGGGGTCCAGGCACCTGTGCGCATGGCCTAGAGCTGAGGAGCCGGCTGGTGCCGCTCATGGTGACGGGTGGTCTGTACCATCTCCTGCAGAGGGAGCCGGGTGACACGTGACTTTCAGGCAGAACCCCTGAAGTAAAGAACCCAGAGAAGTCAGCATCAGCCAAAGTTGCCCCATGTCCCGTGCAATTTTTTTTCAGATTGTCTTTAACTTTGTTTTTAAAATGACCTTCAAAATAAACTGTTAAAACATCATTAAAAAAAAAAAAAAAGGTTCAGAGTCTCTCCCCGTGTTCCAAGCAGTTTGGGCACAATTCAGCCCCAATTGTATAGAACAACCTCCAACTTCCCACCCCACTTCCCACACCTGCCCCACATGGGGCTGGAGACAGGGCTCCCCAGATACCTCCTCCCCGCCCAAATGAGAGCAGCACAGACCAGGATCCGGGTGGACCTGGGGTGGACGAGGCAGTGTAGACCAGGATCCGGGTGGACCTGGGGTGGGCCAGGCAGTGTAGACCAGGATCCGGGCGGACGTGGGGTGGGCCAGGCAGTGTAGACCAGGATCCGGGCGGACCTGGGGTGGGCCAGGCAGTGTAGACCAGGATCCGGGCGGACCTGGGGTGGGCCAGGCAGTGTAGACCAGGATCCGGGCGGACCTGGGGTGGGCCAGGCAGTGTAGACCAGGATCCGGGCGGACGTGGGGTGGGCCAGGCAGTGTAGACCAGGATCCGGGCGGACGTGGGGTGGACCAGGCAGTGTAGACCAGGATCCGGGCGGACGTGAGGTGGACGAGGCAGTGTAGACCAGGATCCGGGTGGACCTGGGGTGGACCAGGCAGTGTAGACCAGGATCCGGGTGGACTTGGGGTGGACCAGGGATCCAGGGGTGCAGTGTAGACCAGGATCCGGGGTGGAGGCAGTGTGGGCGTGGGCCAGGCAGTGTGACCAGGATCCGGGCGGACCTGGGGTGGGCCAGGCAGTGTAGACCAGGATCCGGCGGACCTGGGGTGGGCCAGGCAGTGTAGACAGGTCCGGGCGGACCTGGGGTGGGCCAGGCAGACCAGGATCCGGCGGACGTGGGGTGGGCAGGCAGTGTAGACCAGGATCCGGGCGGACGTGGGGTGGACCAGGCAGTGTAGACCAGGATCCGGGCGGACGTGAGGTGGACGAGGCAGTGTAGACCAGGATCCGGGTGGACCTGGGGTGGACCAGGCAGTGTAGACCAGGATCCGGGTGGACTTGGGGTGGATGAGGAAGCACAGACCAGGATCCAGGTGGACATGAGGTGGATGAGGCAGTGTAGACCAGGATCTGGGCGGACGTGGGGTGGACCAGGCAGTGTAGACCAGGATCTGGGCGGACGTGGGGTGGACCAGGCAGTGTAGACCAGGATCTGGGCGGACGTGGGGTGGGCCAGGCAGTGTAGACCAGGATCCGGGTGGACCTGGGGTGGGCCAGGCAGTGTAGACCAGGATCTGGGCGGACGTGGGGTGGGCCAGGCAGTGTAGACCAGGATCCGGGTGGACCTGGGGTGGGCCAGGCAGTGTAGACCAGGATCCGGGCGGATGTGGGGTGGGCCAGGCAGTGTAGACCAGGATCCAGGTGGACGTGGGGTGGACCAGGCAGTGTAGACCAGAATCCAGGTGGACATGAGGTGGACGAGGCAGTGTAGACCAGGATCCAGGTGGACATGAGGTGGATGAGGCAGTGTAGACCAGGATCCGGGTGGACCTGGGGTGGACCAGGCAGTGTAGACCAGGATCTGGGTGGACTTGGGGTGGATGAGGAAGCACAGACCAGGATCCAGGTGGACATGAGGTGGATGAGGCAGTGTAGACCAGGATCTGGGCGGACGTGGGGTGGACCAGGCAGTGTAGACCAGGATCTGGGTGGACGTGGGGTGGACCAGGCAGTGTAGACCAGGATCTGGGCGGACGTGGGGTGGGCCAGGCAGTGTAGACCAGGATCCGGGTGGACCTGGGGTGGGCCAGGCAGTGTAGACCAGGATCTGGGCGGACGTGGGGTGGGCCAGGCAGAGGCAGGATGAGGGACAAGCACTGCTGTGGATCCGGGCGCCTCGGGCGCGTCGATCAGATAGTGTGAATCCGAGTCTTAGCAGCTGTGGTCCTCTGGGGCCCAGCCTTCCAAAGCAGAATCCGAAAAGGTTTTGTGACAAATCAAAAGTCACTTTAAATCAGCCCTTGCCGCTTCAGGGTTCCTCTGTGGAAGGCTTCCCACACCTCGGGGAGCCAGGCTCGGTCTCCAAGTGTCTGGTCCTCCCCATGCGGCGGCGACGAGAAGATGAAGCTGGTTCCACAGACGTCTCCTGGGAAGGTCTCCTCCCATGTCTTGTCGTCCTGACGTCGTGATGTTGACGCCTGAGGCCCCGGCACTTCAGTGAGGAGATGAAAACTGGAGGCGTGGGGGCGGCCTCCCTGAGGAGTCCCGGAGCAGCCCCAGGTCAGGTCCTCCCCGCTGCCTGCTGCCGGGGAGCCGGTTCACTCGGCCTGAGAGGCCCAGGTGTTCTGACGGGAGAAACGCCGTGGAAGCCTCACTGTCGTCCCCTGGGATCAGACTGTCCCCTGCCCTCGCTCAGCCGGGCCCAGCATGATCGTCTCCGGACCATCCAGTCTTTCTTGCAGGACTCTGAGAAGCTGTTGCGGGACTGGGTTTGGGGGTGTAGGCCTTTCTTTCCGATCGTGCCCGTCACCCCTATCAGGAGCAACTCCAGGGGGTTTCGGGGGGCCCTCACCCCTGTTGGACGGTGGGACTATCTTCAGTTTCTGGAAATAGCGGTCCAGTGCTGGTCTCTGGCCAAGGGTGTGTGGGCTCAGCTAGCTCCTAGTGCCTGGCAGGGAGCTGGGGGGGATGGCAGGGGCATCGGGGCCTCAGAGAACCAGAAGGAAGAGCGCTGAGATGCAACCGCTGAGGAACAGGCCCCGGACATCCTGTGAGCCTGCGGGAGCCCCCGCCGAGGACCCTGGGCCGGGGGAGCCCTGCTGGGAGGGCAGGCCTCCCAGACCTTGAGAGCAGGACCGCCCACCCCCCGGTACCACCTGGACCCCCATGCCCGTAGGTGAGCATGCCCCTATCCTGAGCTGCCCTGCAGGACCCGGAGGGCTCCAGGCTGACTGCCTCCTTCCCTCAAACGTCCCTGTGTTCCCTGGGGGTGAGTGTGACCGTGAGCTGATTCTGGGCCTGCCTCCCATCGCCTGTCCTGCTGGTGCTGCCAGGCCAGGGGGGTCGTCCAGGGGACCCCAGGGAGGGCAGGCAGCGGGGGACTCTCAGGGATCAGCCCAGCCTCCCAAAGAAGCCACTCCAGCGTTGGCCGGCCCCGCAGAGCACAAGTGCACACAGACCCCAAGGCCTGCGAGACCCCTCCCCGGGCCTGCGAGACCCCTCCAGGCCCTCGAGGTTGGATCCAGGTGCTGGAGTGCACTCAGGGCTGAAGGAGTGTCTGAGTAACGGCGTGTGGTTGGCCCCCCACAGACAGCGGGTCCCAGGAGCACCTGGTGGGCCCAGCCCACGGTGTGAGAGCCTGGCCCCTCCTGTGACAGCCGCCCCGTAAAGGCTACTGTGTAGATGGTAACAAACCCAACCCACCAGCTTCTGAAAAGAGATCCAACCCAGAAAGCTATAAATATACAATCTACCAAAGCTTTATTACTGAGTTTTATTAGATTTTTTTCTTAGATTTTTGAAGACAGATTTCATCATTAGTGGCAGAAACCATGGAGCAAAAGAAGAGTCAACGCCTGTTCCTTCTATAGAAAGTACCCACCATTCAGTTTAAAATAGCCCGGAACACGCCCTGCAGTGATCCCAGCCCTCGGGCTGCGTTTCCTTGGTCCGAGCAGCCTGTGGAGGGTTCCTGGCCTCTGGCGGCCACAGCGCAGAGTGGCTCAGAGAAGGTCCCCTGGTGTGGCTGTGACCGCCGCGGGGGTGGCAGTGGGGGGTCTCTCCTCATTGGGAGCCTCCCTGCTGTGGAGGGTGGAGGGGGGCCGAGTCCTCATCAAAGGCAGGGATGTCTTCCCAGTTCAGAATCCGCCCTCGCGGCTGCGGGCTGGCCGTCCGTGTGGCTCTCGGGGGTCCACAGGAGAGCTGCATGTCTCTAGTGAGGGACGCCTGGGCCAGGTCTGGGGCCGGAAGCACGTCCTGTTGACTGGAGGACCACTGCCTGGGCGCTGGGCCCCTGGCTGGGCTGGGCTGGGTTTGGCTGCAGCTCCAGGTGGAGGTGGGGGGTGGGCCCCCAGGAAGTCGGGGCTCTGCTGGCAGCTATGGGCCCTCCCACTGGCTCGTGCCCAGGCTCCCGAGGTACGGCTGGGACTCCCGGGCAGATGACCTCCCGGGCCCTGTGGGCACCCTGGCTGTCCAGGGGGTCCTTCACTGCTTCAGTGGTGATACACGGACCGGACTGCTCAGAGAAGCTGGTCTGCAGGCGAGGCTGCTGGAGTCTGGTGGTGGAGGCTCTCGGGAACCTTCCTCGTCCACTGGGCAGTGACGAGGGTTGAGCTTGCAGAGCAGAGAGTGGACAGCACAGGCCCCCGGGGAACAGTCCCGGTGGAGACGGTGTTGCAGGCAGACACCTGGCCCTGGCGGGCTCTGCAGCCCAGTGGCTCCTCTGGATCCCGGGATCGCCCTGCCCACTCTCGCTCTCAGCTCTGGGCCCAGGCCTGGCCCTCCCCGGACTCTGGGGAAAGCGCAGCTCCTGCGGTGGGGCCTGGTGACCCCAGAGAACCTGGATCCGGCGCTAGTGCTCAGGTGTGAAAGGCCGAGTGCCTGGGGTCTCAGCTGCCCCCGCCCTCCTTCTCAGACGTGGAGCTGGGGCACTTTTACAGCCCGCCCCTCTGATGCTCCAAATATCACACATGAGGCTGGAAGGGCTCGGCTCCAGGAGACGCATCTGGGTGCGGGAAACCCACACCAGCTTCACCTCCCGAGGAGCCGGCCCGGCCGGCGCTGCACGGGCCAAGTGCGTCTTCAGCCCTGGGGGGAGCTGACAATCAGAAAACGGGCTTCTCACGGGTCCACACGGAGCTCCAAGGCTCTGTTCACAGTCGGCTGCGTCTCTGGACAAAGCTCTGGGGAGGGTCCCGCCAGCCCCAGGGGCGCCAGGAGGAACAGGGTGGAACAGGGTGGTGAGCTTGGAGGGGGCCAGGAGAGCCAGGGGCGCGTTGGGGGCTGCCCGAGGCCTCCCAGGGGCTGGGCACGCAGGGCCGAAGACAGCTGGGTGGGGGCGCCTCCCGGGCAGGGCTCGGGTCCCTGGGATCCCTGCGCCCTGCCAACTGCTCCGCCTTCCGCGGGGTTTCCCAGGCTCCGCCCCCTTAACTACCGCCCCTCTGGGCTCACAGGCCCCGTGTCCTCACTCACGAAGCTCACGCATCCTTGTGGAGCCCAGCTTCCGGAACCAGCGGCCTGAACAACCGAAGGAGACCCTCATCAGGGCCTAAAACCAGAGGACTCGGGCCTGTGTGGCTGGTGTCTCGGTTTGCCCCGTTTGGTCACTGAGCCGAGAGCCACCGGTGGCCTTGGACTCCGGGCCCCTCCCCCGGGCGCTCAGCCCCCACGGTGCCCGCGGCCCGAGTCGAAGGGAGGGGCTCTGCCGGGGACTCCGGGGACTCCGTTGGTCCACGGCCCCTGCTCCGACCCCTCTGTGCTCCCGCCAGGTCCCCCCGCAGCCCAGCACCCGCTCTCGAGGACCGCGGAGGCGGAGGGTCTCCCCTGGGGGCCTCGCCGGGCTCTGGGCGAGGGGCTGCCTGAGCCCCAGCCCTTGGCGCTCCTGCCTGTCCAAGTCAGGGCTGAGCCTCGGGGGCTTCGAGCGGAAAAGCCGCAGCATCATTACCTGGTCGGCGCGTCCCTCGGGGAACACGGCCGAGGGGTGGGCCCGGCCTGGCGGGGCCTCCTGCTTTCTCCCCCGGGCGGCATGCTCGCTAACAAAGGCCATCGCCTCTAGATCTCCTTCCGTCAGAATCCAGGCGCCGTGTTAACTTTCAGTCCTCAATGTAACCTCTGCAGTAAAATACCTGGGCTTCTTAAATAGCGGATTTGGGTACTCACAGCTGAAAGGATCGGAGCGTTCCTAGTTCCCCTGTCTCAGCTTCAGTGTGACGCGCTGATAACAGGCAACCCTTGAGAGGAAGACTGCTACCCCCTTTGTGCAGATGAGACAGGAAGCTCTCTGTGACGTCCCTCGCGGTGCAGAAGGGCCCAGACAGCGCGGTGGGGGGAGGGAAGCAGCCTCTTGCTCCTCCGGTCTCCCCATCGCCCCGCCGCCTTCCCCTCCCCCGCCCCTCCCCCCGCCCCTCCACCGCCCCTCCCCCCACCTTCCCCACCCCCTCAACAGGCCGCCCTGGAGAGGGCTTGCCCCCAGTCCTGGCCGGAGGAGTGGGCTGGGGTGTCCCAGGGCTCACGCACACCTGCTTTCCTGGCCTTTTGGAGGCCTGCTGCGGGGGCAAGCCTCCCTCTGGGTCGGAGTGGGAGCCCTGAAGACACTTCCCTCCCCTCTGACCGCGCTTCTGTTCCAGCTCTCCTACCCCCTGCCGGCGGGTTCTGGGGGGCATTCCGGAAATCAGCGCGTGTTCACTGCGTGCACCCCTTTCTGTGAGGTTCTGGGGGGCAGTTCCAGTCAACACTGCACGTTCACCGTGTGCGGCCGTCAGCGCTCTGCCTCCTGGATCCTCTGATCCCTGGAGGTGGCCCCGGCCAGGGGCAGCTCCTCACCCCCGCCTACCCCCGCCCGCCGGACGACAGGAAGCTGCTTTGTCTCTGTGTTGGCCTCCTCCGTACAGCCATGCGGCGCCCTGGTGGGTCTCTTCCAGGGCCACGGGGTTTCCAGCGTCGTCGCTGTCGTAGGAGGCCCAGGGCTTCACTGCGCTCACGGCTGAGCTGCATCCCGGGGTGGATGGACCACATCTCCCAGTTCGTTCTCATCCATAAACGAGCATCAGTGCTCTTCCTGACTCGTGGCCCCTGTGGATCAAGAGGGACAGTTTTGTCTGAACCTCTCTCTTCGCTTCTCTGAATGTGTGCTCAGGAGTGGCATTGCTGGGCTGCGTGGTAATTCTAGGTTTAATTTTTGAGGGAATCTCTCTTGTAATGGAGAGCGACTGCATGCACTAAGGTGTTGACACGAAGCACGCAACTTATAAACCTGCTGCCGACACAAGTTGAGTCATGAGCTGCCTCCTATTAAAATGAGCTTCTGGAGAGCTCAGCATCAAACAGCCTGTGTTATCTGTTGATTAACTGTCCTTCTGATGTGAAAATTCACAGCATTTGAAACTTTCTAAGCTGTGCTGAATTATGAGGCCAATCAGGGAAGCTGATTCTTTTTCATTTAAATACATCTGGGGCGTGAGTGGTTTTGTATTTATAAAATAAATGAGTTGCATGGCTTTTTAAATTAAAACCTTAAGAAACGTTATCGCTCAGATGAACACAATTAGCTGAGATCTTCAAAACAATAAAATGTCCTCTTTCAGAGCACTTTTGGGTATAAAAATAAAGCGGCACGTCTTGGGGGAAGATTGTCATCTTTGCAGCAGAAATTCCCCAGGGGTTGTTGGAGTGGAAGCTGTGTGGAACCGAGGCTGCAGGTCTGGCCACGGCTGCTTCCAGCTGGACGTGGCTCCTAGAGGTCTTAATTAATAACAGCTCTGGAGAATGGAATTATACACTGTGCTTCTTCCATAGCTGGTTGAGCTTATCTGTGTGTATCTCCTCGGGAGGACGAAGACCTCAGACCCCCACAGAAACATGCTCTCTGACTGTGGCCTTGGACCCCTGCCCAGTGGGCAGCGTGTCTGCCTGGTGCACAGGGCCCGAGGCAGAAGGGTACGGTCCCGGGAGGCCAGGGCGGAGTGTGTGGGCCCGTCCAGACGTGCCAGGCCAAGCCGGCAGCTCCCGTGGCGGCTGAGCCTCTAGTCCCCACAGGGGTCTTGCGCAGCCAGCGGGCGGCCTGTGGGGACCGATCCCCAAACTGGCCAGATGTGAGCTCGTGTCAGGAGGGGGCCTCCGGGCCAGGGCAGAACACCACTGGAGGCACGCTGCGTCCAGACTGCGTGGACGGATCAGGGTGGGGTGGGGCTAGCTCCTCTTTACTTGGCACCCCCCCTCACCACACAGTGACGGCGCCGGAGGAGGGGGTGGCAGTGATTTTGCACTTTTGGCCTGAGGCTGGGTCCACACGCTCTGGCCATGCTGGTGGCCATGCTAGATTATGTTAAATTAGGTGTTCACTTTCTGTATAATGAGCCGTCTTTAGGAGCGCGTGTACAGAAGTGCTGTCAGAATTCCTGATTTTCCCGGGGATGGAAAGAAACCCCAGGGGCCTGGGAGAGGCCGAGCTCCAGCCTGTGCCCAAGGAGCTGGCACCCCCTTGCCCGCCTGCGGCCAGCTCTGCAGGGAGGCATCCGACTCTGTGATTTGCAGGGCTTCTCCCACCATCCCAGCCTTGTCGGCCTGTCTCTGCAGGAAATTAACCCAGGGTAACATCTTTGCTGTTGAAAGAATAAAACAAATGTGAACAACCATGACAGCTCATTACTTGGAACACATTTCCAGAAGTCCCGGCCCAGCTCCTAGCTGAGCCGTGCTCAGCGCAATGATGTGACTTGTCCGTCAGCGTAGATGAAACCCAAGTAGCCGACCACCAGGCCTCCAGCTTCATCACAAGGACAAGAAATCAAGGATTGTGTCTGTCAAAATGCTGATGGATGCCCACTGCGCTCATCTGGGTTCCCTTCACCCCTGGCCCTGCCCAGTGCCCACCTAGGCTGGACGGGAGGTGAGGGTCAGTGGACAGTGGCGGGGACAAGCTCACACGGGCCAACTTCCGTCCTCGTGAGGAGTGACCGCCCGCCCCCAGCCCCAGGGGCCTGGCCCTGCCCTCTGTCTGTGAGGGAGCAGTGTGGACGCTTCTCCAGGACCCTCTCTGCAGGGCAGGTTCCCCCAGTATCGCTGATGAGTCAGGCCAGGCCCACCCTCTGCTTCCCCAGGAAGGCCCCCACCCCCGGTGAAGCCCAGCCCGCGTCAGGCCAGTGTCAGGAGTGAGCTGCGGGCCCCCGCACACCGACGCTTCAGTGCTGGTGCTGGCCTGACCTCTGACGAAAGCTTGCAGAGCTCGCTCTGTCCCTGCGTGTTTCACTCGGATTTTAAACAGGACTCCCCAGCTTTCGTTGAAGACCCTGGCCCTGTCCCTCCTGCTCCGCTCATGGCTGGCCGAGCTGCGGTCCCCCCAGATGCCGTTGCCAGCTGACTTAACAGCGCCAGCCCAGGGCCGGCTGGACCCCGGCAGCCAGGAGACGCCCTCCCACAGCGCAGGGCCCCCATGGGCCGTCCCAGCCCCACTTTCCCTGCGGGTGAGGTCAGGTGTTGTGGGCTGTGCCCCCCCGCCTGTGTGGACACCGAGTGGGCTTGGCACGGCCCCACTCAGAGCTCACCGTGGACAACAGAGCTGACGGTGCTGCTACAGGAACCCCCAAGGCCACCCCTGGGGACCCTCTGTGCGAAGACCTGCTGGGTCTTCTTTTCCTGGGTTGGCGTGAGTCGGCCCTCTGATCGTGAAAGGTGTGTCTTCACTGGTTTTCAGAAGCATGAAAGGGAGATTCGAGACCCAGTCCTGTTCTGACGTGGCGGACGGTGCTGTTGTTCCTACCTGCTCGTTTCCAGCAGACGCGGGGGGCGGGGAGACCAGCGGTTTGAGCCCCAGCCCGTGGCTCCTGAGCTGGTGACCGTGGGCTCTGCTCGGCTGATGGCTGTTGTTCTGACAAGTTGTACAAAACACAATCTTCAGTTAATCAAGGTATATTCTAAATACAGTGCACAGAAGAGCCCTCTATTAAAAGATACATGCTGACCCTTGATGCAGGTGATGATGCAGGAGCTGATACAAGTGATGATGCAGGAATTGATGCAGGAGTTGATGCAGGAGCTGATGTAGGAGCAGATGCAGGTGTTGATGCAGGTGATGATACAGGTGTTGAAGCAGGAGTTGATGCAGGAGATGTGAGCTTACTTTACTTTTCCTTAAATCCAGGGAGAGGCTTCCACAAGAGACTGATAAAGACAGTCTCTACAGAGATGCTGTATAAAGTGAACACTCTCCAAGTTGAGTCCACTACCCCATTTCCAGAGCCATTTCAAACATGGATTTTAGCAGAAAGCACTTGGCCCCAGGACACAGAGAAGTCACCCACCTTGGGCCAGGCAGCAGGAGTGGGGTGGACAGGTGGCACAGGGGTGAGATCTGCGCCATTCTGTATACACACAGTGCACGCACACACACACCTGTGTGCACACACATACTCACACCCCCGCAGACAACTGTGCACACAGGGCACGCTCACCTGCACACCGACCCACATGCGGACATGTACCCTCACGCCACACCTCAGCCCTGGGAAATCCTAATCGCTTCTCCATTTCTACATGTTTTCCATCTCTGGAATGTTGTAGAAATGGACCCACGCCATGTGTAACCCTGGCACTGGCTTTTTCACTGAGCATAGGCCCCTGGATACTCACCAGGCGGACCCCTCATTTCTGGGGCTGAGCAGTGGTCCGTGGTCTGGGCATGTCTCTGCTGCCTTATTGTTGAAGAACATCTGGGGCTGCTCCTACACTTTGGTTGTTATAGATAAATCTGTTATACCTTTCATGCACAGGTTTGTGTGTGAAAAAAGCTGCTCATTTCTCTGGCATAAATGCCCAGAAGTGCAATTGCTGGGTCATATAGTAATTGCACGTTTCGTCGTTGTTTTCCAGACTGCCAAGCGGTGTCCAGAGGGCTCTCTGTTTTACTTTTCCCAGCTGCCACGTCTGCAAATCCAATCTCTCTGCCTCCTGCCGGATTTGGGGGTTTTTTATTTTAGCCATTCAGAATACCGTGTAGTGATACCTCATTGTGGTTTTAATTTGCATTTTCCTAATGGCTAATGATGTTGAACATCTTTTCATGTGCTAATTTGCCATCTGTAGATCCTCTTGGTGGAATGCCCTTGGTGACTTTTGCTCATTTTATAATTGGATTATTTGTTCTGCTTTTAATGTATAACTGTTGAGTTTTGAGAGTTCTTTCTACGTTTTAGATACCAGTCCCTTGTCAGATACAGGACTGGGAGATTTTTTTTCTACTGGGGTTTGTAGATTTTTTTCTCCAAGTTCATAGCTTATCTTCTCATGCTTTCAACTAGGCCTTACATAGAACAAAAGTTTTTTATTTTGATAAAGCCCAGTCTATCTGTTTGTCCGTTTATGGACTGTAGCTTTGATGTCAAGACTAAGAACTCTGCTTGCATGTTTGCGTGCCAAGTCACTCAGGTGTATCTAGTGCCACCCAGGAAGCCCAAGAACCCTGCTTAGCCCTAGATATTAAAGACAGCAAGCATTTTCTCATACATTTTTTCTGAAAGCTTTCCTCTTTTATCTTTCACGTTGAAGTCCGTGGTCCATTTTGAGTTAATTTTCATACAAGGTGTGAGGTTTCAATCAAGGTTTATTTTTCTATCTGGCTGTCCACTTCCTCTAGTACCATTTGTGGAAAAAAAAAATCTGTATTTCCTCCACTGAATTGTTTCTGTGTCTTTCTCGTGAGTCAGTTAGGCACATTCGTGTGGGTTTGTGTCTGGGCTCCCTTTCTGTTCCACTGATCCGTGTGTCTGTCCCTCTGCAGGACCTACCTGGTCTTCCTAAAAAGTCTTGAGCTGAGACAGACAGATCCCTCCACTTTCTCTTTTCTTTTCTCTTTTTTTCTTCGCATTTCCATATCAATTTTATGTGTATAAAACAGGCATAATCTTTGAATGCTGATGAGTGGTCTTGAGCCTGCGTATCAATTTGGAGAGAATTAGTGCCTTTCACTGATTCTTTCACTATCATTTTGTACTTTTTACATAAAAGTTCTGTACATGTTTTGGTAGATTTATTACCAGTAAATCTTTCTCCCCTTCCCCTTCTTCTTCTTCATTTCTTCCTTCCTTTTGTGATTTGCATGTCATTTTATCTTTGATTTTTATTTCCATGTGTTTATTGCCACTGTATAGAAGTATAATTGATTTTTGTTGCTCTTGTATTCTGAAACCTTGCTGTTTTTCTAGGAGGTTTTTTGTTTGTTTGTTTCCTTGCTTTTCTTTTTCTTTTTGTTTTGTGTGATTTGTTTTTTTTTTTTTACTCATTGGAATTTTTCTACATAGACAGTCATGCCATCTGTAAACATGGACAGTTTCATTTCTTCTTTTCTGGACTGAATGCCTTTTAATTCCTCTTCTTGTTTTTTAACATTGAGTGAAACTCCAGCACAATAAGAATAAGTTATGGGAGTGGACATCCTTACCTTGTGGCTTTTTTTAGGAGGAAAATATTTAGCTTTTCTCCATTAAGTACAGAGTTAGAGTGGATTCTTTTTATATATTCTTTATCAAGTTGAGGGTTTTTCTCTATTCCGATATTTCTGAGAATTTTTGATCATGAATGTGTTTTGACTTTTTCAAACACTTTTTCTGCATCATCAATCAATGTGAACACCCGATTTTTTTCTTCTTCATATGGTAGGTTACACTGATACATTTTCAAAAATTGAACTAGCCTTTCATCCCTAGAAACTGTCCTTTCATTCTTTTTAGGTGTTGCTGAACTCTACCTGCTGATATTTTGTGAGGACATGTTTATGAGGGAGGCAGGTCTGTGGTCCTCATTTTGCACCATTTTGGTATCAGGGTAATACTAGCTTCATAGGAAGAATTAGGAAGTCTTCCCTCCTCTTGCTTTCTGGAAGAGTTTGCATAGAATTGGTGTTAATTTATCTTTAAATGTTTAAATGGTCTCCAAGGAAACCATCAGGGCCTGGAGATTAATTTGGGGAGAATCTTTTAATTATAAGTTCAACTTTATTCATAGTTATAGGGCTATTCACATGAGGCATTCACGTTCAGCGTGTTTGTGGTGGTTCACGCCGTGTGAAACGCTGGTCCTTCCACCTACGCTGTCACCTTTGTGTGTTCAGTGTTATTGGTGGTGTTTCTCCTTCAGTTCAGTCTCTCAGTCATGGTCGGCCCTTCGCAACCCCACGAATCGCAGCACGCCAGGCCTCCCCGTCCCTCACCAACTCTTGGAATTTACTCAAACTCATGTCCTTCAAGTCAGAGATGCCATCCAGCCATCTCATCCTCTGTCGTCCCCTTCTCCTCCTGCCCTCAATCTTTCCCAGCATCAGGGTCTTTTCAGATGAGTTAGTTCTTCGTATCAGGTGGCCAAAGTATTGGAATTCCAGCTTCAGCATCAGTCCTTCCAATGAACACCCAGGACTGATCTCCTTTAGGATGGACTGGTTGGATCTCCTTGCAGTCCAAGGGACTCTCAAGAGTCTTCTCCAACACCAGAGTTCAAAATCAAATTCTTCGGCTCAGCAGCTTTCTTCACAGTCCAACTCTCACATCCATACATGACCACTGGAAAAACCATAGCCTTGACTAGATGGACCTTTGTTGGCAAAGTAGTGTCTCTGCTTTTTAATATGCTGTCTAGGTTGGTCATAATTTTCTTTCAAGGAGCAAGCGTCTTTGAATTTCGTGGCTGCAATCACCATCTGCAGTGATTTTGGAGCCCAAAAAAATAAAGTCTCTCACTGTTTCCACTGTTTCCCCATCTACTTGCCATGAAGTGATGGGACCAGATGCCATGATCTTAGTTTTCTGAATGTTGAGTTTTAAGCCAAATTTTCACTCTCCTCTTTCACTTTCATCAAGAGGCTCTTTAATTCTTCTTTGCTTTCTGCCATAGTGTGGTGTCATCTGCTTGTCTGAGGTTATTGATATTTCCCCCAGCAATCTTGATTCCAGCTTGTGCTTCACCCACTCCAGCATTTTGCATGATGTGCTCTGCATATAAGTTAAATAAACAGGGTGACAGTATTCAGCCTTGATGTTACTCCTTTCCCAATTTGGAACCAGTCTGTTGCTCTATGTCCAGTTCTAACTGTTGCTTCTTGATCTGCATACAGATTTCTCCCCTTATTATCTTTTTAATAAGACATAAACCTGGCTTATGTTTGCAAGTCATTTGAATTTTCTCTCTTTTTAATCATTCTTGATAGAGATATGTCAATTTTATTTATATTTTCCAAGAACCTTCTCTCTTTCATTGATTTACTCCATTGTGTGTATGTATGTGTGTGAGGCGTTCATTCGTGTCTGACTCTTTGCAACCCCAGGGACTGTAGCTCACCAGGGTCCTCTGTCCATGGAATTCTCCAGACAAGAATACTAGAGTGAGTTGCTATTTCCTTCTCCAGGGGATCTTCTCAGACCCAGGGATCGAACCTGAGTCTCCTGCATGGCAGGCAGATTCTTTACCATCTGAGCTACGAGGGAAGCATTGTACTTCCAGTTTCAGTGTATTTCCAATTTTGATTTCTGCTCTTATCTTTAGTATTTCCTTCTTCTGTTTGCTTTAGATTTATTCTGTTCTTCCATTTTTAGGTTTCTGCTGTGAGGGTCTGGGGGAGGTGACGCCCTGTGACCCCTCTGAGGAGGCCGAGACCCCCGGGGGAGGGGCTGGCAGGGGAGTCTGGCAGGAGTTCCAGCTCCCGGGGCCTTCTGCTGCCCAGCTGAGCGCCTGCCGGGCCTGGGGTCACGCGCAGAGCCCTGCTTCCGGGGGCAGGAAACAGTCTGTGAGAAAGACGGCTCCCGAAGCGGCAGGCCACGCTCCACTCTGTCTCAAGCAGAGAAATGAAGGCTCTTGCTCGCTGCCAGGTTAAGTCAGAGCGGCTGCAGGCGGATGGGTCCAGGCCCCGCCCTCAGCCTGTGGCAACCTCGGCTCTGGGAGGGGCAGGCGGTGGCTGGGAGCACAGGGAAGGGTCCGAGGTCAGAGGGGCTGCGCTGAGAGTCCTGGAGGGTGAGGGCCCCGCTGGGGTCTTCCAGCTGCTGCTGCAGGCCCAGGCCTGTCCTCCCTCCTGCCCTCTTTCCTCAGGAGAGCAGAGGGAGCGGGTGGGGTGAACGGGCCCCTCCCACAGGGGCCATCGGGGCCCTCTCAAGGGGATGGGGCTCCCGCCAGGCCCCGAGGTCAGCGGTTATGTCCTCAAAGATCAGCAGTTACATCCTCAAAGGTCAGCAGTTATGTCCTGAAAGGTCAGCTGACATCCTGGGGGTCATTGTTTATGTCTTTAAAGGTCAGTGGTTATGTTCAAAGGTCAGTCTGATGCCTGTGAAGGTCAGCGGTTCTGTCGCCACCCTCGGTCCCCACTGGAGGAGGCAGGGACTCGCCTCGAGGCCCCGGGACCTGCCCCCTGCAGAGGTCATCTGCCCAGCTGGGACTCGGTGCCTCCCACCCTGCGGGGGGCACAGCCAGGGACTCCCCCAGGGCCTCGCTCTCTGGACGGAACCGCAGCCCAGCACACAGGCTTTGGGGACCAGACTGGGCTTTACCTGGGGTCCGGATCTGTGGGCTGACAGGAGGTGGGACGTGCAGCCTCTCGTCTGGCCCCGGGAGGGTCTGGCCTGGCCTCGCTGGGGAAGGGTGGGCAGCGGGGGGCCGTCTGTGCGGAGCTGCCCCAGAGTGGGTCTGAGGGAGGGGGCCATGAGCTCGGGGTGGCGGGGGCCTCGCTGCCTCTTGCTGGTGCTCAGGTGAAGCACCCTGGGGCGTGGCGGGTGGAGGGGCCCGTGGGTGCCCCCAGGTGACTCTGAAGCAGGGGCACCTGTGCTCTGCCCTCCGTGTGCCCCCCAAGCCCAGGCGCCAGGACCACAGGTGGACAGGAGGGGAGCGTGATCGCCGAAGCCGCCATCGGCGGGGAAGGGGTCAGAGCACGAGGCCACCCTCCCTGCTTCCTCCTCTGGGAGGACAGACGCAGGACCCGGGCCCGCTCCCTGCAGACAGCCCGGGCCCTCTCCCGAGGCGTTTCTGGGACCCCCGGGCCCTCCTCCGGGGCATTTCTGGGACCCCCGGGCCCTCCACCAGGGCGTTTCTGGGACCCCTGGGCCCTCCTCCGGGGCATTTCTGGGACCCCCGGGCCCTCCTCCGGGGCATTTCTGGGACCCCAGGCCACCCCTCCCTGAGTCTGTGCTGGAGTGGCATGTGCCTATCCTGGGGCCGGGCCTGCAGACCTGGGAAGGGAGACCTGCCCAGAGCCGGCCCTCGGAGACTAACACCGCCATTCAGTGACCACCCTGCCTCGGCCCTGACGGGGAACCTGCCCTGCTGGCCCCCTTCCTAGGTTCTCTGATGCTGCAAAGTTCCCAGGTGTACTGGAACCCTTGAAGACGAGGGCCAACCAGTGGGGAGGCCCCCACTCTCCCCCCAGGCCCGGGAAGGGGGCAGGCACCCACCCGCGTGTCCCTGCCTCTCTGGCTTCCCAGCCCATCTCTGGGTCACCCACCATCTGCTTTGAACGAATCTTGAGGGATTGAGGTTCTGGGTCATGAAGCAATGTTTATAATAAAAAAAAAAAAAGCTGGGGGCCTGGTTAATTACCCAGATAACGGGCCACTCCAAACCTCAGAGGGAGGGTGAGCAGACAGATGCACCCACCAGGCCCCCAGGGGTCCCACCCTTTGATGTCCCAGGGCCGCCTTCTAAACTCAGAAAGGGTCTGAGCGCATGTGCTGGCAAAACACCACACACTTCTGCAAGGAGGAACCCTTCCCGGCTGATCAGAGTGACCTGTCGAGGGGATGGGTGTGTGCAGACGTGCTGAGTCCTTCTGGTCCAGTGGAGCACACTTTTCCAAGACGCGACTGTGGGCACTTGGGGAAAGGTCAAGTATGCTGTGGGGGTCGGGGGGGGTTTCTGGTCACATCCCCGTGTCCGTTAGAACAGAGTCCCATGTGGCTGTCACCACCCGCCCAGCTACATGGTCTGTCCTGGCAGAGAAACCCTGGGGGAGCCCAGGTGCCCTCAGAGTGGCTTCCCCAGGCTGGACAGTGACAGGGAAGCAGACGACGAGCTTCAGGATGGGCTGGTTCAAGGTGAGGAGTTAGGAAAAATGACAAGGGCCCTCCCAAGAGGGTGGGCTCTGATCAGTGCCTTCCGAAGGCACAATGGTCTGAGTATCCCCCAAGCCCCTCCTTAGAGATGCTGCTGGTCTGGAGGTTACTGAGCTCCCAGGCTGGTCCTGGGCCAAGAGCAAGGGGACCAGATCCTTCACTCTGCCCATGCTGATCACAGCGCCAGCTTCATCGAGTACCACCCCAGGATCCAGGCTCACCAGCCACAGGGGGCCAGGCTGGGGAGGCGCTCCCTGGCTTGGGGTCAGCACCTGTGGTTCCTTGTTAGCCTCCTGGGGGCCCAGGAAACCGGCTCCATCTCCCGCTATCTGCCCCTCTCCAGAGTGGGCATGGCCTGCTGCTCAGAGACAGAGTCCTTCAGACCTGTGGAGACAGATTTACAGCTGTGCTCGGAGTTTTAAAAAGGGAACCTGCCCCTCAATCTTACAGTAAATCACTTAAAGCAATACTTAAATCAGTCACTTGAGCCTCCCAGCAGTACAATAAATCACCATCGTTACCACGTGGGGAGTTGCATCATGTTTGGAAAAGGCCTGAGAAGAGTTAGTGTGTGACAGAGTCACAGAGGATCCTGGGAGCTGGGCCGGTGCTGCCAGCGAGGCGCGGTTCAGTGGGGTCAAGGTCGTCATCCAGAGCCTTCCGGGCCTGTTGGGATTTTATTGGTGACGTTATTAAAGCTGTAACTGAAAGAACAAGTTAAGATTCCTTGGAGCAGAAAATGACAGAATTTTTGTAATGAGAATGAGCAAATGCTTTCCCAACCTTTTGCATCTAAATATCTTCCAGGCCCACACCTAGGGAAGGGCCTCACGAATCCTGTGGCCATAACTCAGAGCCTGTGCCGTCTTGGGGCTTGGGTCCCAAGTCTGTGCCTCCACCATTTGGCCGGGCTCCATCCTGGGCCAGGGGTCTGGCAGGGGAGGCCCCGAGGGCAGCTCGGTGCTGGCCGCTGGTCCTGGGGGGTTTCTGGAGCTTTGAGTCTGAAGTCGACCCTCTGTCCCTCCAGGATGGAAGGGGCAGGTGTGCCATCCCGTCCCTTCTCCACGATTCCCTTGCAGCTGGCTCAGGACAGCGCCGTGGCTCCCTGCATTCAAGGAGGCTCCTCCCCGCTTGGGGAGCAGAGAGGCAGAAGGTCCAGGGGAGGCCACAGGCCAGCACTTTTGGCCCTCAGTCATGGAGCAGACACGGACTTGGAGGACTCACTCCCTGGTTCCACGAGTCCCTGTCACACTGCAGTGATCAAGACTGCTCACAAAAGAGCAGACACGTGTGTCGACAGAACAGAACACAGAGCCCTGAAATAGACCCGCGTGAACGGAGTCGCTGATTCTCACAAAGACACAAGCAATTCAGCAGAGAAAGGGCGAGCTTTCCAACGGCTGGTGCTGGGACCGCCCGACATGCAGAGAGTAAGCTCAAGACTCACTCAGAATGGGTCACAGACCCAAATGTAAAGTGCAAAATTGTAAAACTCCTAAAAAGGAAAATCTACATGACCTGGGGTTTGGCGATGAGGTTTTAGATATGACAACAAATTCATGATCTGTTCAGAGAACAAAAGGGTGAGTTGAAAGTTATTAAAATTAAAAATTCCCACTCTATGACAGACACTGTTAGAATGAAAATACAAGCTACTGACTAGGAGGAAATACTCGCAAAACCACATCTGATCAAGGATTCAGATCCAGAATATATATACAACTTCTAAAGCTCAACGGCAAGAAAACAAACAACACAACCTAAAACTGGGGAAGAGATCTGAATAGACGTCACCAAAATTGGTAAATGGGTGGCAAGAAAGCGCATGAAAAGGAGCTCTACATCATATGATGTTAGGTAAACACAAATTAAAATAGGAATACGAGACCGCTGCACACCGATCAGAGTAGCTCACATCCAGACCTGCCAACAGCAGGGTCTCGAGAGGAGTCAGAGCAACGGGAAGCCACGCTCCTGGTGGGAATACAAGCGCTGCCGCTGCTGTGGGAGACAGTCTGAAAGTTTCTCTCTGAGTCTAACCACAGTCTCATCACATCTTCCGGCAAGCACACTCCTAGGTATTTATACGACTGATGGACATGTCTTTGTCCACAAGAAACCCTGCAGAGGAGTGAGAAGGTGAAACCGAGCCGGACCTGGGGCCCCCAGCACAGACCTTCCCGTGTCCTCTGCCTGCGTCTGGTCTCTAGAAAAATTCAGCCTCCTCGGTTTCCCCGAGTTCCAAAGAATAAGTTTAATCAGAGCAATGAGAAAATGCAGCAACAAAGGAAAGCAGTCAGGATAATGCGTTTAGCCATAAAATAAAGTCCAGGCCCTTTACCTCTCCCTCAAGGGCTATAGATAATGTTCTGAGCCATGTCCTGGGAGCTGCTTTGCAGATGCTGAAGCCCCCACCAGGTGGGAGAAGCTGACTGCATGCTGCCCACCCGCAGTAGACCCCAGACCAGTTGAAGCCAGAAGGTTGATGATGGTGACTCCCGGTGACCTCACCACCAGCCAATCAGAAGAGGGTCTGTGAGCTGATCACACCCCCAACCCCCTCCCTCACCCTGTCTTTAAAAGCCTTTCCCCGCAGCCTTCAGGGAGTTCAGGTCTTCTGCGCACCAGCTGCCTGGACTCCTTCCTTGGCACCTGCAGTAAACACTGCACTTCCTTCCCCACAAACTGGGCAGTAGCCTGGCTTTACTGTGGGCAGATCCAAGTTTGGTTCAGTAATGACTCCGGCACCCCAGGTGGGACAGAAGTCCAGAGTGGGCTCCTGGCCTGAGGCTCTTGGGTTCCATCCAGCCGTGGCCTGAGCACCTTTGTCTCCGGGACAGGCCCAGGAGTCAGGGCTGGCCGCTGACTGTGTGTTGCCGGCCTGTGATGCTTTCAGTCCTGTGGTCAAGGAGGCAGGCGCTGCTCCTGGTCTGTCTGGTCTGGTCTGTGAGCCTCTTTGGTAAGTGACGGAAGCAGCAGGTGGCTGTGAGCAGTGGCCCTTCAAGCCTCTTGACCACTTTGTAGACTTTTCACTTAAAAGTGGTCTGAAGCTGTCCACACTTATAGCACAGGAACCCCTGTTCATTCTTGTAACAACTTAAGTGAGAAAAGAATTTGAAAAGAAAATAGATACATGTATATGTATAACTGAACCACTTTGAGGCACACCTAGAACTAACACAACATCGCTAATCAGCTATTTGTTGTTGTTCAGTCACCAAGGCGTGTCCAACAACTCCTCACTCATGGACTGCAGCACACCAGGCTTCCCTGTCCCTCACCATCTCCCGGAGTTTGCCCACATTCATGTCCATCGAGTCAGTGATGCCATCCAACCATCTCATCCTCTGTCGCCCCCTTCTCCTCCCGCCTTCAATCTTTCTCAGCATCAGGGTCTTTTCCAATGAGTCAGCTGTTCTCATCAGGTGGCCAAAGTATTGGAGCTTCAGCTTCAGCATCAGTCCTTCCAATGAACACCCAGGACTGATCTCCTTTAGGATGGACTGGTTGGATCTCCTTGCAGTCCAAGGGACTCTCAAGAGTCTTCTCCAACACCAGAGTTCAAAAGCATCAATTCTTCGGCGCTCAGCTTTCTTCACAGTCCAACTCTCACATCCATACATGACCACTGGAAAAACCATAGCTTTGACTAGATGGACCTTTGTTGGCAAAGTAACATCTCTACTTTTTAATATGCCATCTAATTTGGTCATAACTTTCCTTCCAAGGAGTAAGTGTCTTTTAATTTCATGGCTGCAGTCACCATCTGCAGTGATTTTGGAGCCCAGAAAAATAATGTCTGCCACTGTTTCCATTGTTGCTTCATCTATTTGCCATGAAGTGATGGGACCAGATGCCATGATCTTAGTTTTCTGAATGTTGAGTTTTAAGCCAACTTTTTCACTCTCATCTTTCACTTTCATCAAGAGGCTCTTTAGTTCTTCTTCACTTTCTGCTATAAGGGTGGTGTCTTCTGCGTATCTCAGGTTATTGATATTTCTCCCTGCAATCTTGATTCCAGCATTTGCTTCATCCAGCTCAGCATTTCACATGATGTACACTGCATATAAGTTAATATACCGCTTTGACATACTCCTTTCCTGATTTGGAACCAGATCTAACAAAAGCTAACAGAGTTTTGCAAGAGAACGCACTGGTCATAAAAAACACCCTCTTCCAACAACACAAGAGAAGACTCTACACATGGACATCACCAGATTTCCAACAGTAAAATCAGATTGATTATATTCTTTGCAGCCAAAGATGGAGAAGCTCTATACAGTCAGCAAAAACAAGACCGGGAGCTGACTATAGCTCAGATCATGAACTCCTTATTGCCAAATTCAGACTTAAATTGAAGAAAGTAGGGAAAACCACTAGACTATCCAGGTATGACCTAAATCAAATCCCTTACAGTTATACAGTGGAAGTGACAAATAGATTCAAGGGATTAGATCTGATAGACAGAGTGCCTGAAGAACTATGGACGGAGGTTCGTGACCTTGTACAGGAGGCAGTGATCAAGACCATCCCCAAGAAAAAGAAATGCAAAAAGGCAAAATGGTTGTCTGAGGGGGGCTTACTAATGGCTGTGAAAAGAAGAGAAGCAAAAAGCAAAGGAGAAAAGGAAATCTGAATGCAGAGTCCCAAAGGACAGCAAGGAGAGATAAGAAAGCCTCCCTCAGGGATCAGCTCGAAGACTGCTCAGCACTTTTCTAAACTGCCCTGGGGTTTCCTCCACCTCCCACACCCTCACCAACAACTGGGACGGTCAGTCTTCCAAGTTTTAGCTGCTGTAATAGCTGATTTCAAACTGTGGTGCTGGAGAAGACTCTAGAGAGTGACTTGGACAGCAAGGCGATCAAACCAGTCCATCCTAAAGGAGATTAACCCTGAATATTCGCTGGAGGGACTGACGCTGAAACTGAAGTTCTAATACTTAGGCCACCCACCTGAGGCAAAGAGCCGACTCATTGGAAAACACCTGATGCTGGGAGATAAAGGCAGGAGAAGTTGCGACAGAGGGTGAGATGTTGGACGGCATCACCAGCTCAATGGACATGAATCTGAGCAAACTCTGGGAGACAGCGGAGGACAGGGAGCCTGGTGTGCTGCAGCTGATGGGGTCACAGAGTCAGACACGACTTAGCAACTGAAGAACAACGAAAACAGGTGTGCGGTGGTGGTTGTTTTAATTTCCTGGGTGACTAACAACATTGCTGCCTTGACCATTTGTGCGTCTTGCTTTGTGAAGTCCCTGGTCAGATACTCAGCCCCTGCTTTCCTTGGGCTGCTGGCCTTTCTATGACCGGGCTCGCAGCATCCTCTGAGCCCAGCTCCTCTACCCCAGCATGGCCGGGTCTCTCCCGGACTGTGACTTGCCTTTCTGTGTTCTCAGGAGTGTCTCTCAAAGGGCAGAACTTTTCTGTTTGGGTGAAGAACAAATTCTCAAGTTTTGTTTTTTTTTTTTTTAATGATTTCTAAGTGTTTAAGAAATGTTAGCTATTTCAAAGGTGTGGGAATTTTTCTCCTATGTTTTCTTTTAGAATGCTTACAGGGAGCGGTTTTTCAGGGAGGTCTCTGTTCCATCTGAGTTAATTTTTGAGCTTGGTGTGAGGTAGGGGTCAGAGTTCTTTTTTTCCCTCCACAGAGACATCTGGTTGTTTCAGCACCATTTGTTGAAAAGAATTATTCCTTCCCCAGTGAATGGTCTTGGCACCTTTGTCAAAAATGAGTGGCCCGTACGAGTGGGCGTGGATTTCTGGCCTCCGCTCCCTTTACTGCCGTCTCTCCTTATACGAGGAGAAGGCAATGGCACCCCACTCCAGCATTCTTGCCTGGAGAATCCCAGGGATGGGGGAGCCTGGTGGGCTGCCGTCTATGGGGTCGCACAGAGTCGGGCACGACTGAAGTGACCTAGCAGCCGCAGCAGCAGCTCCTCACGCGAATCCCACTGTCCGAGTGACTGTGGCTTCACAGGAGACGCTGACGTCGGGCAGGATGAGTCCTCCCACTTTGCTCTTTTCTCCCTGAAATTGTTTTGCCTCTGCTCTATTTTTGCCTTTTCATACCAATTTTAGAATTGGTTTATCGATTTCTTCAGATTAATTGGGCTGCATTAAACCTATGCATCAGTTTGGAGGAAATGGATAGCTTAGCAATATTGAGTCTCCTGAATCATAAATGTGTCCTTTGTTTCACATAAATATTCTTCACTTTCCGTCGGTAATATTACGTAATGTTCAGTGTGTGGGTCTTACACAAGTTCTATCGCCTTTGTCCTAAACATGTCATGCTTTAACGCTATTGTACATTTTTCTAAATCGGTTTTGTTTCAATAGAGCATTCTAAGGTTCACAGCAGAGTTGAGTGGAGGGTCCAGAGGTTTCCTGCCCACCTTGTGCTCCACGTGCAGCCTCCCCTGGTGAACGCCGCTCTTCAGAGGGGATGTTGTTATGAGTGATCCGCTTCTGCTGGCCTGCGGTCATCACCGGGCCCAGCTCTCCCACCACTGCTCCCCTGGTGCTCTGCACACTCTGGGGGTTTGGGCAAGTGTGTGGTGACACGTGTCCATCCTCGGCGCGCCGCACAGAGTAATTTCACTGCCTTAAACGTCCTCTGTGCAACGCTCTCTGTCCCCACCCTGGCAACCGCGGACCCTTTTATTGTCTCCATGGTTTTACTTTTCCCAGAGTGTCATAGGGTTGGAGTCACACAGTAAGCAGCCTTTTCAGACTGGCTTCCTTCACTCTGTAATAAGCATTCGAAGTTCTCCCCCATCTCTTCTGGCTTGGTGGCTCAGCTCTTTGTACCCTGAATAATACGCCATTGTCCGATGGATCACAGTTTATTCACCTGCTCACCTGCAGAAGGGCTTCGTGGCTGCTCCCGAGTTTGGGCAGTTACGATGAAGCTGCTATAAACCTCTGTGCACAGGTTTCTCTGTGGACGTGTGTTCTCGGCTCCTTTGGGTGAACATCAAGGAACACAACTGCTGGATTGATCATGTGGTAAGAAGACATTTATTTTTGTCAGAAACCGTCGGATCGTCTCCTGAGCTGCCGCACTGTCCGCGCCCCCCAGTGAGGGGGCGTTCTTGCTGCTCCCCCCTCTCTGGCCCCAGGTGTCAGCGCTTTTGGGCTCTGACCGTTCTAGCAGGTGCGCAGCGGTATCATGTGTTAATTTACGTTCTTCTGATGACATATGAAGCGCAGCCTTCTTTCATGTGCCCCTTTAACACCTGTGTATCCTATTTGGTGAGGCGTCTGCTAAGGTCTTTTGCCCATTTTGTAACCAGGTTGTTTTCTTCTTGTTGAGGTTTAAGGGTTCTTTTGTTTATTTGGGTAACAGTCCTTTATCAGATGTGTCTTTTGCAGGTCTTTTCCTGAAGTCGGCATCTTCTTTTCACCTGGTCGTTAGCAGAGCTGAAGACTTTAATTTTAATGAAGTCCAGCTTATCAATTATTTCTTTCTCAGATTGTGCTGTTGGTGCTCTATCTAACAAGCCGTCACCAAACCTAAGGTCCTTCTCAGCCTGAGAGAGGGGAGGCTGAAAGGGCAAGGGCTGCAGGTCCGCGGAGAACACCCCTGCTGCCGTCAGTGGGTCCGCGTGCAGCCCCAGGGCCCCGCAGGAGGGGAGCCCTCCAGCTCTGGGCTCCCCCCACCTTCATCTCCCAACACCGTGTGCGTCTTTGGTTTCTGAATTGTCCATCCGCCTGTGGTTAGCCCAGGCACATGAAAGCTGTGTGTGTGAGTCTGTGTGTGTGTGAGTCTGTGTGTGTGGGGCGGGGGGGGGGGGGGTCTCCCGTCCTTCCATCCTGAAAAGCCCGCAAGCAGTGCTTCCCAGGGTCTCAGTTTGGGGGAGGGTGGTGGGCAGACTCCAGGCACCCCTGTGCCCCCTGCTGTCCACCGTCTCGTGTGGGCCTCTCCCACCGGGTGTGTGTCTGGGGGTTGGCCTGGTGCTGGCCCCCACCCTGCCTGACCCCCCACAGATAGAGGGGTGCTGTGGACCCCCATCCAGGGGCAGTGTCTCTCCAGAGACCTCCGTCACAGCTTATGTTTCTGACAAAGCCTGACTGAACCGGGCAGTTTCCAGCTCTGGGGGAGCCCAGGAGGCCCGCTGCGCCTCCGGGGGCTCTGCGGGGAGGGAACAAGGCCTCCCCTCTCCCCTCCTCTCTCTCTGGGGGCTCCATCCTGGCTCCTGGGAGCAGCCCCCTCGCTCGCTCGTGGGGTGACTCCCCCCAGGCAAGGGGTGGGCGAAGGAAGCCCCTCCCCCATCCACACCCCGCCATGTGAGCGTGAGGGCAGGGCATGGAGGGGCCCTGGGAGCCTCTGGCACAGGCACGGTCTGGTCCAGGCCTTGAGGCCAGCTGACCTCCGCCTGTCCGGCTGCGGGGAGCTGGCTCTGTGTGCTGGGACGGGACGGGCAGCCCTGACCAGTTGAGGGGGCCCTGCTGTGCTGGGACAGATCTCTGCAGGCCGGTGACTTCCCCGGGGGCCCAGAGTAAGGCGAGGTGAGGTGCGTGTTCCCGGGTGGGCCTGGAGCCCCGGGGCCGCTCTCCCCTCAGGAGGCACCTGGGGTCCCCGCACCTTGACCTTTGTGCTGACCCTCAGGAGGCTGGTCTCAGAAGGTGCTTCGCTGTCGCTGGGAGAGCTGAGTGGGGCTCGGACCCTCTGCCGGGGCTCCTGTGAGGACCGCTGACTGGGGGGTGGGGGCGGCCCGGCCAGCCTTTCTCTGCTGAGCTCACTCTGGTGGGTGTTCCCAGAAGCACCAGCTCGCACACGCCTTCGCCCTCCCCGTCCCCTGAGGCCCAGGACAAGCCCCAAGAACACCTCATTCCCCGAGTACAAGCCGCGACTGAGATCGGCTTCAAAAGGTGAACTGGGCCACGCGGCGGGGGTGAGGTCCGATCCCACAGAGCCCGGGGCCATCAGCACGCCCCCGAGACTCGGCGTGCGACCACCTGAGTGTCTGATTCTGCATCAAAGTGTTCCTGCGAAGCTCAGCAGAGGTTCCTGAGGAACAGGAATGCCAACAGCCGCCCGCCCCGCCGACCTGCCCGCGGTCTCGATTTAGCTCAGCCACTGCACCCGGGCCTGGCCCTTCAGCTGCAGCCGCGTGCTCGAGTGAGGGTGCACACCCTCCCCGGCCCTGCACCCACGCCCCCGCACTGAGCTTGGACCCTGGCTGTCTCCTCCAGGCCCCCCTCCCCTTCCCGCCTCACCCCTTCTGGTCCCCGTGGGGACCTGGGGCTGTCCTCTCACCCTCCCCCGCCTGCTTTCCAGGCCCCGCGGGAAGAGAGCCGCTGGCCGCGCCCCTCACTCCGCCTGCTCCCTTCTCCCCACACCTAGGACCCTGAGCAGCTTCCTGACCCGGGAGCTGGGGGTGGACAAAGGCCAGGTGCCAGGTGTACAAAGGCCGGGTGGTCGGTCTTGGTGGGAGCGGAGCCCCAGCGGGATGGCCAGCACCTCGCAGAGAAGGGCACTCGTTCTCCCAGGGAGTCACCTCCCGCGATGCCTGGAGGTGAGGCCGTGAGGGCCGCCAGCTGCCCGCGTGCCCACCACCCGCTCAGGCTGCGGCCTCGCTCTGGGTTTCCCTGCTTCTGTGCAGGCGGCCGTGTTTGAACGACCCAGACGTTGTGGATCTTACGTTGGCAGGTGCTGGATGTTTTTGTGATCCTGTGCATATTCTGGGTTTTGTTCTAGGATTCTGTTAAATTTTTTAATCCTTGTGGATCTGTCTTCTTAAGATTTGTGAGGTGGGACCAGGGTCGTGTTTTTTCCAAGGTCTCTATTTTCCACCAGGGAAACCCTTCCAAGGATCTACCCAGGGCCCAGGGGTCGTGAGTTTCTCTAATCCAGCAGGAGGGAGCCTCCCTGTAAGCTTCTCTCTGGCCCGGCCCCAACCTCGGTGCTCTCCGCGCACACGGGCTGGCCAGGATCCAGGAGGACGCACGTGGGACCCCTGAAACCCTCCTGGCTCCTCTCCTTGTGCAGGCACGGGTGATGCTCTGTCACAGGGGTCAGACCAGACGGCCCACCCCTAGAGCCTCCCCACCCACCCTCACGCCCCGCCCGCAGACTGTAATCAGGATGGCTTGTTCGCAATCATGCAGCTGTGGGTAAGTTTCCCAAAATAAGGGCCTGAGGAGAGAGACTGGCAACTTAGCCCTCGGCACCAGAGAACCGGAAGAATGGAAAAACCCAGCAGGGTCCGGGGGGCGGAGCCTCTCGCCAAGCCGCTGCCCTTGAGCTTCGCTAACCTGGGGACACTCTGGCCTCACCGACCACCCTCACCCGGACCTCCCAGCGCGCGCAGGGCTGCGCTAGCCTCTGCTCTGACCCTCGGGTGTCGAGCCCCCCAGCTACTGAGGCTCTGTCCTCTCAACCCTGCTTGGACGAGCCCGGCCTGGACGGCGCGTCCCCGCGACCCCATCCCGAGGGCCCCGGTCTACGAGGCGTTGGGACTGAGCCCAGGACAGCGCCACCTGGGAAGGGTTTCTCTGCAGAGAGAACCCTCTGCGGTGATGCGGAGAAAGGGGGGCCCCGGGGCTGCGATGGGAGGGTCTCACGAGTAGTGGGAACCCCCCACTTTGGAGCAGCCAGCTCAGCGTCAGGCCAGGCCTCCCTGAGGCTCCAGAGGAGCCAGAGGGAAATCATGCCTTTGCTCCCAGGCTGGGCCCTGGAGCGGAAGCCCTGGTCTGCACGCAGCCTGAGCCCCTCACCGGGCAGCTCCGTGAGCCCAGTGGGGCCAACACCCTGGACCTGATGGGGCTCCTTGCCAGGCGGGCACTGAAGGGGCCCTGCCTTCTGGGGACACTCTGACTTCGAGGTGGACACTCTGCCCCGCTGAGCAGAGCTCCCCCTCAGACTCAGCTCTGCCAGCATCCACCCGGGATCCTGGACTGTGCTTGTCCGTGGCCTCTGCTCTGGGCAGTGGGTCCCTGCTCCTGGGGCCCGGGATGTGGTTGTAGGCAGAAATCGCGTCTCCAAACCCACATCCCTGGACATCTCCTGTGTGCACAGGCCCCCACACCTCGTCTCCCAGGCTCGTCATGGAGTCGGGATGGGGGTGCCAACCTCACCAATACCAGCCAGTGCCCGTCTTCCCACATTGCCCAGTCACTGTGGTTTTGACCCAATTTAGTGACCGACGATGCTGGCCACCTTTAGGGCGTGTGTTGGCCATCTCTGTACCTTCTCTGATGGAATATGTATTCAAACATTTTGCCTACTTTCTATTTGGGTTGTTACTGAGTTATAAGAGCTCTTTATTTATTCTGGATACAAGTTCTTTGCCAGATACATGATTTCAATGATTTCCTTCACCCTGTGGCTTTTCATTTTCATGTCATTTGAAATCCAATCTTTCAATTTTTTAAAATTGTTGTGCTTTCCGTGTTGAATGGAAAAAACTTTTGCCTAACCCAAGGTCGCAAGGTCTTACTCCTGTGTTCTTGTGAAGAGTGTTATAATTTTAGTTTTTCATTTAGGTCTTTGATTCATTTTGATCAAATGCATCTGTTTTTTAAAATCCTCCTTCCCGCCCGTGGGTGCTGACTTCCCAGCATCGTCACGTGTGGAGAAGACTGCCCTCTCCCCAGTGAGTTCCGTCTGTGCCTTTGCGGGAAATCAGCTGACGGTGAGTGTGACGGTTTATTTCTGGACTCTGGATTCCGTCCCACTGCTCCGAGCTCTGTCCTTGTTCCGAGCCAGTCTTGATGGCTGTGGCCTTGCAGTCCGTTTCTAAACTTACTTTGTTCTTTTTCGAGATTGCTTGTCCTGTCAGAGGCCTTTGCTGTCCACGCAGTAGGTCTGGTTTTCAGTCTCTGCAGGCGCTGCTGCCGGCTCTCAGCATCAGAACCTTCCCCTGGGCCTCTCTCCGTCCCCCACCTGAGCCCCCATCAGGGTCTCGGGGCCCAGGGCTGCGATGCTCACAGTGAGGGCCCCACGGCGGCCGGGTGGCCACAGGAAGAGGGCCTTCTGCAGGTCAGCAGGCCGGGCTCTGACCTGCGTGCTCGGGGCTACATCACGCTGTCTGATGTCCCCCAGCGAGGGCGCTCGGGGAGCTGAACTTCCAGAGGGTCAGGTCGCCCAGGTGACTGGCCGAGGGGCACGCCTGGCTCGTCTCACGGAGGGGCTGAGGACAGGTGGACTTTAATTTTCTCTGTAAACAGCCTCAAACCACATGCCACATGGAAGCCCCTGTGTGTGTGTTAAGTCGCTTCAGTCATATCTGACTCTTTTATGACCCCATGGACTGTAGCCCATCAGGCTCCTCTGTCCATGGGATTCTCCAGGCAAGAACACTTGGGTGGGTTGCCATGCCCTCCTCCAGGGGATCTTCCCCACCCAGGGATGGAACCCACATCTTTTATGTCTCTGGCTTTGGCAGGCGGGCTCTTTACCACTAGAGACCCCTGGCCTCTGCTTCCAGACCGAGGCCAGTTGGGACTTGCCCTCCAGACACAGTGACATCCCTGCCTAGAGCCCTGGGTCAGGATCCGAGCCAATGACAGAGCGGAGTGACGCCCAGGCCCAGGGCAGGGACCCAAGCTCGGGCCAGACGTCCTGGGCCCTTGGGGAAGCACGTGGGCGCACCCTCGGCAAAGCAACCTGCAAGAGGGCATGCCTGCCATCAGCCTCTAACCCTCCAAACTGAAGCCACAGGCGTGCATCCAGCCTGGCTTGACAAGCGTATCCAGGTTGATTTATGGAAAGTAATTTCCCCACGGGACGAAACACATATGAAGATACTTTACCCCACCTGTCCATGGGTGAACCTCCACAGTCTCATGCCCTGAGGTGGGTGGTGGATGTTCCAGTGTCTCCCTGGGGAGGGGTCCCCTCGGTCACTCCTCTCATCTCCGGCGACTGCAGGAGTAACTGGATCAGCCCGGGTACCCTGGCCTTGCTGGGACTCTCAGCGCTGCAGCATCTGTGAGGACGGGTGCTGTTCGAATTGCGCTGCAGCTGCGTTGCTGCTGACATCCTGCCCAGGGCTGGACCGTCACCGGCAGGAATAACACAGGTTCTCCTGGAAGGGAGCAGGATGCTGGATGGATTCCGCCTCTCCTTTATTTCTGCTTTATTTGTGGTTTTCTCTAAATTCCCATTTTGTATACTCTACTTTCAAAACACTTTTAAGGGAGGTTTATAAAGGATCGTTTTTGACTTGGAGAGAAAACAAAGAAACCTCCTGTTAAAAAGTGCCAATAAAACAGATGTCTGGCTGAATGCTGAGGATTTTCTGTGGCTAATGGATTTTAACAGCCTAGATGTAGGAAGCATTTTTGACAATTAGGTCTAAACTATTTATACGTGAAAAGCTGCCATGACAACCTGGACGTTTCCCAGAGCTGGTGGGTGAGGGAGGCAGCCGGGCTGATGTGCATGCATTCCCCCTCCCCCAGGCACACGCGCCCTCCCCGGTGCCAGGCCCCCAGCTCTGCCTGCCCCCAAGTCCAGCAGCAGTGTCCTGAGGCCCCCAGACAGTGGGTGGGAGGGCTCTGGCCCCTGTTCTGGGGTGGACAGGCAGGCCACCCCTCCCCTGAGCCCCAGTCCAGGAGTGGACGGACAGGGTGCCCCTGCCCTGAGCCCCGATCCAGGGGTGGACAGACAGGGTGCCCCCTGCCCTGAGCCCCCTTCCAGGGGTGGATGGACAGGGCGCCCCTCCCCTGAGCCCGAGGTGCTGCAAGAGCCCCCCGGGTGTTGGCGCCTGCCCTTCATCTTCACCCTGGGGGCAGGCATAGTCCACCGGAAATCCTGACCCAAAGCCCTCAGGGGCCACAAGCCCCAGAGCCGGCCCTGCCCACAGCGGTCCCTGAGGCAGCCTCTGCCGGCAGGTGTGTCTGGAGCTCAGCGGTGCCTCCCCCAGCTCTTGGCCTTGGCACCCAGAGTCGGGGTGGGGCAGCTCCCACCAGCAAGGGGGTCACCAGCCTCCGCCTGGCCCCGGGGTTCCTGGCGCTGGCAGACCCGAGGCAGGGGCAGCGGGCCTGGAGGGGGCAGGATCTCCTGTGTCCAGCCCTCCCCCACCACCTCTGCCGAGGTTGCCACCGCGGTTACCTCAACCAGGTTCCCGCACCTTTCCTGCAAGGCTTTCTGTCAAGAAAGTGAGTTATTTAGTAAACTAGAATTTGTCCACGCTATGTTGAGTTTCATGCCCCCCCGGGGGTGAACCCTGAGATTTTCCTGTAAAACCCACCCTCTGAGCCCCTGGGAAGCACCCATGTGGTTGCAGATGTGGTGCTGACTGCCCTGGTGTGAACACCACCGAGGCCTCGGCAGGAGAGCGGCCAGGAGAACTGCCAGTGGCCCGGGCCAGGCCTGCCGGTGTCCCCGGACCAGCCAAGGTCTCTGCCTGCATGGGGAAACGAGCCGGCTCGGCCGGGATGCAGCCGAGGCTGCCCCGATCCTCACGCCCCCCCACCCCGCCCTCCTGGCCTTCTTGTCAGGAGATTTAAGGCTGAGACCATGACGACAGGAGGGCTTGCGACTCAGCTTCATAGTGCGTATTTGTCGTCTCCGCCACTGTAACAAACACCCAGGCCTCCGCACAGCTTACTTCTGAGGCACATCCTGCCCAGGCCATTCGAGGGGCCTCAGTGGTCACTCGGGGGCCAGGCTCCGTCTGTGTATCGGCGCACACGTGTGCACACGGGCCAGGCCCACCCTCGGGCACGGCGGACCACCGTCACCCCAGGCGGAGCTCGGCCCAGCCCCGCTGCCGCCCAGCCCTGCTGCCCCTGTGCGCCCCCGCGCCGCCCCCACCAGCCTCCAGCGCTCAGATCCTCTGCAACCTTGTCGTCGTGTTGCTGACACTGACTTTCTGTGTTTAAAGAGATCCAACAGCTTATAAGGAGCAGGGCGCACCTCTGCAGCCGGGGGCCTCAGAGCAGCCTGTGCCACCCAGGGGACCTCCCCACACGGTGGCTCCCCCAGCCTCGCAGGCTCTGTGAGCGCCTCCCTGCCTGCATCCCCCTGCCCCGCCCTCCTCACCCCTCCTCACCCCTCCTCACCCCTCCTCTCCCTCCCCCACCCCCCTCACCCCTCCTCCCCTCCCCCATCCTCCTCCCCCCTCCTCCCTCCCCCCTCCCTCCTCACCACTCCCCCTCCCCCGCCCTCCTCACCCCTCCCCCTCCCCCACCCGCCTCACCCCTCCCCACCGCCCCCAGGCAGAACGCCCTAACCACCGGAGCGGAGACTGGAGCCCTGGCTCCCAGCCTGTGAATCAGCCAGAGGAACGCGCGGACTCAGGACCGTGAAGCCTGAGGGAGAGAAGCGAGCGCGGAGGATGAAAGGCAGCCCCTGTAGAGACGCTCGGACCAGAACGACACGTTTCTGTGAGAAGGCCTGCTGCCGTCAGACTGTCCGCTTCTGAATCACGCAGGAAACGTCCTTGTGTCTGAAGCACGAGTACTTTGTAAAATCTGGGCTTTTCTGTTTAATGAAAATAATGCATCATCCGGTCATCAGTGCAGCCACTGCTGAAACGTGACAGCTTTCTATTCTTAGTCGACTCTGGTTACCCGGCCAGCGGCCGCCTGTAACTGTCGGGTCTCGCTTGCCCTAGAGCCCTCGAGTGTGGATGGAGGCGCCCCGTGTGTCCCACCGCGGCCTCCTGACCGGGGCAGCACTCACGTGGAGGTCAATGCTCGGTGATGGTGGGGTCAGGGCCCCAGGACTACACTTCTGGACGCCTGGCTGCCAGAACCACAGGCTGGCACGTCAGGTTTGGGTATGCTGACTGCCGTGCCCGGGACCGTCTCTTCCCGTGAAGCCAGGGACCGTCTGAGGGGGCATCTCATCACGCCTGGAAAGCCACAGATGCCCCAACTATGCATGGAAGGAGCCACGATGGGGCCCAGGAGCCACAAGCTCGCTGGCGTCTCCCTCTGGGCCTGGACACCTGGATGGAACATGTCAAGTCTGCCAGGCTCGTGCGGCTGGGAAATCATCCGGACCGGACAGAGTCACCGTGAAAACCTCCACCGGACCTTCTCCGGCTCCGCCCCCAGCCCCCAGCCCCCGCCGTCCACCCCTCCTGCTCAGAGCGTGCACACGAAGCATCCTGAAACGTGCTCTGAACTGTAAAACAGTCTCCCCGCCGACTCCAGAGGGAGAAGCCGGAGAGCCTTCCCCTGCCTCACGTGGACACAGCACAGATGGGGGGGGGGGGGGGCGCGGTGCAGCCAGCACGTCTTTCCTCAGGGAACTGGTGGTCAGCGTGCTGGGCACTAGGAGGAGATAAGTCACGGTGACTCTGGGAGGCTCTGCTGCCCCAAACTGGGCTCTGCCCCCGGTCACTGTAGGTCCCAGAGAGCGCTGGCTGGTCGGGCCAAAGCCATCCGCAGACTGGGTCCTGAGTTGCCCACTCTCAGCTCAGCCCTGGGGCCCCTGCCCACCTGATGCCGCCTTGTGGACACCTCTTGGTCCCGGAGAACCGTGTCCGTGATGCTCCCTCCGGGGAGGCTCTCATCCCCGGGTGGGCCCAGAGGCCGCCACCGTCTCCCGGATCAGCCGCCCTGTGCTCCGTGCGCCCTGGCCGCCTTTGGGGGGAGAAGGGGCAGGTGCCTCGTGGCGCCTCTGCAGGGCCCGGAGACCACACCTCCGGCCACATGGATCGTCGAGAACCAGGAGCACGTGTCCACACAGACAGTGTGTTAGTCAGCGAGGGAGCTTCTTTGCTGTGTGTTTTCAGCAAAGAGCCCCAAAGAGTGACCCAGGGGCTGGAACCCACTGTCCACACCTCAGGGCTGCCCACAGAGCTTCTGGGCAGGGGCTGGGCTCGTCCACACACGCAGATGGCGACAGAAGACCAAGTGGCCATCGAATCTGAATTTCAGATGAACAAGAATCACTTTTTTTAGTTCGTCCATTGTGATATTTGGGACATACTCATACCGAAATAATGTTTATCTGAAATTCAAATTCTACTGGGCATCCTCCTCTTGGTTGCTAAATCTGGCAGCTCTTGGCCACAGTCCCAGGAGGCAGGAGGCAGGTGAAGCCTGGACAGCTGCCCCGTGTTTGTAGAAACGAAACCAGAGAGCGGAGACTGGGTCGCAGTCTGAGGGCCCAGGACCCTGCTCAGACCAGTGCGCGGTCCCAGGTTGGGGCCGGGGGCCGGGTGCCGAGGAGCAGAGGGTCCTCTGTCGGCTCCGACTCAGAGCCAGGACAGAAAACGTCATTCCTCCTGAAGTGGTCAGAGGGACAGCTTTGTGGTTCCTCACGAGCTGCTCGGGGGCCACGGCCGCAGCAGAGCTTCTGAGAAAGCGTCACCCCCGCACAGTCATCTCTGCCCCCCGCCCCGTCACCCCCACACCGTGACCGCCCTGCCCCTCGCGCCATCACCCCCGCCCCCCGCACCGTGATAGTCAGCAGCTCCGGAAACAGCCTATGCCCCCTCCACCCGCTTTCCCTGGGACGTTTGCAATAAGACTGTGAGAAGCCCATTGGGTTGGGACATGGGCACCCATGACGATCTGCTGTAAAGGCGGTCAGAGCAAGCTGCCGGGGGTGGTCCTTGGCTCTCTGTCCCCCTGAATAGGAGGGGTGGGGAGCTGGACCTATCAGGGAAATGGGGACCTGCCCGAGGACGTCTCCACAGGCCGGGCTGCAGCACGTCTGACCGTCTTTTGCTTGCATCTCATTTGGGAAGTGTGTGCGACCGTCCTGCATTTCAGGGTTTCACCCACCGCCTCTCCAGGCGACGTACTGGCCCAGTGCCCCCCACCCTGTCCTGCTGCTCCGGGGAAGGGGGGCCTGGCACTCTCAGCCCCCTGAGGAGGCCCCTCCTAGCCTGCTCTCTGGAACCTGCGTGGTCTGAGAGTTACAGCCTCCCCATCTTTCGAGGACCCCCCGGTGGGGGAGGCTACCTGCACTGGTGCAGCCTCAGGGTCCCCCAGGACCTGGCCTGAGAGACCAGAACCAGGGTTGAGTCCATGGGAGAGACTCCAGTCGCCATGCAGGGGCCCCGCGGGGGGCACAGATGGGGCCCTGTGCTGGGTGAGCCCCCCAGGCCCGGCTCCCGCACGGTGGGGGCCTTTGAGCATCGACCCCGAGCCCTCCACCTCCGCACACACTAGGGTGCTGCTCGCCTCAGGTCTGGTCTAACGGCAGTGACCATGAGCACAGAGCTCGTCTCTCCCGGAGGCCTGCGTGTCTGAGCGCTGTAGAGATGGCCTCGCCGTCGGGCTCTCCCCCAGCAGATGCTGTGAAGTCTGCACGGTTTCCAGGTCTCCCTCCAGGGTCCCTGGTGGGCAGTGAAGGAGCTGACCCGGGTCCCAGGACGTGGCTCCCAGGACCCACTCAGGGAGAGGCGACGCCCCAGGGGACGGGGAGCAGACCCATGAGCCCCCGGGGAGGGGGTGTCCTGTGCAGTGAGGGCTGAAGGGAGGACAGCAAGAGGAGCGGCCAGGAGACGAAGCACCCGCGCTGACCTGTGGGGTCTTCATGGCAGGTTTCAGTTCAGAATCAAGGACACTGCCGAGCCCTGAGGACTGTGAACTCTGGGGGAAGGGTCCTCCTGGGGGCTTGGGTGGCCAGGTGGAAGCAGGCTTGAGGGCCTGGCCCTGAGGGTGCTGGTCACAGGCCCAGCGCTCAGCCCTGCAGGACGGGGAAGTGCTGCATCCTTACCGGGGTCCTACCTGCCTCATGTGGGTCTCCTGGATGGCGCAGTCACCAGGCAGCAGAGGTGATCCCCAAGGCCCTGGGCAGAGCTGCCAGTTCTGGCCAATCCCCTCCCAGTGCCCGGCACCGTCCCAGGTGATGGCAGCCACTTCCATGCCTGAACGCCGCTTGGGAGTCACCATGCAGGATCCCTCACCTGCCAAGACTTCCTGTCGCCTGGTGTGTCCCCCCGACCTGGAGCAGCGCCTGCCAACTGGGTCCCCTCAGGAGAGCCAAGCTACGTGCCCGGTGGCCCGCACGGCCCTGCCGCTCCCCTGCAGCCACACGCGATTGACGGACTCAACTGGGTGAGGCCCAGAGTCCCTGGGAGAACCTGTCTGCTCCAAATGTCAGAGACAAGTAAGTGCGCCTTCACAGGGCACGGGATACAGGCACACGTGTGCGCACACGGTCATACATGTGCGCACACGCACAGATGCCCCCATGCACATGCAGGCACACCTTGGTGCACACGTGCACACATTCACACTCACGTGCATACCCACGTGCACACCATCCCCAGGAGTCCTTGGGACGCGTTTGCTACCAGCACCAGCCCTCCTAGTTGAAGATTCTCAGCTGAAACCTCGGTGCAGCTCATCCCAGAGCCTGCTCATCCAGCGGCCAGCACCAGAGGGCAGACAGGCAGGTGAGCAGGGAGGGGACCCCGTGTGGGGGTGTCCAGCAGTGTCCTCAGGACTCTCCCGCAGCAGCTCCTGTTTGGGGAGAAAAGAATTCCTTGACTGGTCAACACTCTTCGCTGTTGCAGCCCAGACTACTGATCTGATTTTTAATTCCGTGGTTTTGTCCAGGGTGGGATTTTTTTTAATGAAAGGATTTTCTACCCTTAAAAAGTATCATTTTGCTTTTGTAAAGTCTGCAGAGGAGCCCTGTGATTCCTTTTCTGTTCAGTGCTTTTTATTGAGCCATGAGGCTGGAGCTTCGTTCTGACAGTTTAATGTCTAAAGACAGCTAAGGCTGCCCCAGCAAGACGCTCTTTCTGAACAAATGAAAAGATAACATCTTTATAGGTTGAGATAAAAAGTGATGCTGTTTTGAGTCTGAAACGTTTTCTCTTTTCACGTGGTGTAAATGTGCACCATTCCCCAACCCTGATCCTCCCCTGCGTAGTCCAGGCTCCAAAGCTCGGGTCTGAATGCAGTCAGGCAGGCAGCCAGCCAGGAGACTCCACTGGCCGAGGAGCTGACCACACACGCTGCCGGGATGGGCGCTGGCAGGGACAGGCTGCAGGATGGGGCGCTGGGCAGGGACAGGCTGCAGTGTGGACCTGGGAGGCTGCAGGAGCTCACCTGCCTCCCGGTGATCCAAGAGGAAGCAGGCCCGCCCACGGCTGGCAGAGGGTGCGGGCTCGACGCGGGATGCTGAGCGAGCCGGATGGGCCCTCAGACACGAGGTGAGGACCCCGAGGAGGCGCCCGCCACCCAGGCGCAGAGGCCAGGCCACCTCAGCCGAGGCCACAGAGCAGGAGTGGGACTGGAGCTGGGCTCTGTCCCAGGTCAGTCCTGCTCAGCCTGCAACACAGCGGTTCTCTCCCGCCCAAACCACGCCTCAGACCATCCACCCGGATTTCGGTTCTGATCCTCTTCGGATATGTCCACGTGACAACGCAACCACGAACAGAAACGTTTCCAGAGGAAAACACTGACCCGGATGCCCCCTGGGAGCCAAGGCCCAGCTCTGGTGTGGGCTCTGCGGGGGCAGCCTGGATGGAGGGTGGGGCATCATCCACAGGTCCACAGGGTCCACTGGCTCTTGAGATCAACCCTGTGAGCATCACCTGAAAAGGTCCACCTGCTCCAAATCCCTCTGCACCAGGAGCTGGTCCTGCCGCTTGGACATGCACGGGTGGATGCCCGGCTCACACCCGATTCACCTGTGCTGATGCCCGGCTCACACCCACTTCCCCTGTGCTGACACCTGGCTGACCTCGGTTCATACCTGGCTCACACCCAGTTCACACTTGGCTCATTTTAGCTCATGCCTGGTTCACACCTGATTCACGCTTGGCTCATCTTGGCTCACCCCAGCTCACACCTGGCTCACACCTTGCTTGCACTGGACTCATACCTGGCTCATCTTGGCCCACGCCTGGCTCACGCCTGGCTCCAAGGCAGGAACAGTGCCCTGAGGGAAGGCTCAGGTGCCATCCCCATCAGGCTGCAGAGGTACTTATGGCCCCCACACCAGGCCTGCATCATCCCATGAATTAGGAGCATTTCTCAGTTAACAAACATGTTTCTCTGTAGCCCTTCAAAGGCAGTGTCAGTGAGCCTGGAAGCTTCTGGATCACGTATGCCGAGCAAGGAGAGTGTGGATGTACATTTAAACTCCTCTCAGAATTCTGGTTCTAAACACCACAGCTGTGGACAGAGCCGAGAGCAGGAATGGACTCAAATCACTGCTGCAGAAGTGAGTTTTGAATTATCGTCTATTAAATCCAGACACTCAATTGTCACTTGGGTGACCTTGGGCTTCTGGCAGCTAAAAATATCTGGACTCTGAGCTTGAGAATGATTTCTGTGAACAATCTATTAGGCCATCAGCTCTGAGTATGGGGTTGGGGAGTTCCTCTCCTCCCAATTCCCACTGGCATCTAATCAAATAATCAGGCAGGGTCAGAAGACTAGCCCCCTTCCCCTGAGTCATGGGGACAACGTCATTTAGGAGGAATCTGCTGAAGTTCTTGGCTGCTTGGAAAGAAATTTGCCAAAGGCTGTCACCTCGAGGGCCAAAAAGGCAGGTCACATGGACACTTCAGGATGAGTCTCAAAATCCTGCTTCCTCCCCAGGCCAGACAGTTCCCCCATCAGGACTGCTCTCAAGGGCGTCTGACCGTGTGGACCTTGACGGGAACAGCACCTGGTAGCCAGTCCCAACCTCGCCAGGCACCAGAGCTGTGCCCCCCGCCCCTAATCCCATCAGGGCCTAAGGACAGGCCCTATTAGTATCACTGCGGCACAGGACGGTCAACGCCGCCTTGCAGCACAGAAATCACGTTAGCGTGCGTGATCTGGAGCCAGGCCCCAGCAGCCTGACCCCAGCCAGGCCCCCAGGCCCGCTCTGCCCCCGACCAGGCAGGGCCGGGGCATGGCGGGGGGAAGGGAAGCCTCTGAGTTTCTTGAAGATGCTGCGCTTTCCAGGGCCTGAGCAACATGGGGCACGGCCCCGAACAAGGTGCTGCACAGCCCCGGCCGTAGGAGGCCCGCCTGGGCCTGGTGAATAATTTAGCTTCCTCAATAAAACATGCAAGTCAGATGGACCCGCAGACCAGCCTTGCTCCTCCTCTGCAGTGAGAATGCAGAGCTGGGCGCCGTGTGGCCACTGTCGGGTCAGGCAATGGATGCGGAGGCAGCTCTCGGTCTGGCACCGGCCTCCCCTCTCCTCTGCCCCACAGGCTGCAGGCAGGCCGGACCCCTGGCCGCTCAGCCGGCCCTGAGCTGGCAGAGAGCCGGCGGAACACGGGGGTGGCTCAGGCCGGGGGTCACTTCTCAGGGACATGCGGGGTCACAGTCGCTCACAGTAAGGGCTGTCACGGGGATATGGGCTCCCCAGTGGGTCGCCCAGAGTCCCTAGCCTCTCGCCTGCGGTTTACAGCATCCCAGTTCCTATACCAGAGCCCAAGAGCTTCCTCCAAGGCCGTTGTCAGGCCCGGATGCGGCCGGCCCGCAGATCAGAAGCCCCCCCAGGCCCGAGTGCTGGGGTGTCTGTAGGTGGTTGCCGTGGAGATGGCATCCCCAGCCCCAGACACAGCCCCAGCGATGGGCGGCCCAGGCCACGCGGGCCAAGGTGGCCGAGGCTGGACTCTGGAGCCTGTGGTTCCAAAGCCAGCACATCTCCCTGGGGTCCCTGTCCCTCACCCAGCCCCCAGGCTCAGGCGCTGGATGTTCTGGCTGAAATACAACTCTGAAGCCCACTGCCCGAGTGGCAGAGAGGCGCCCGCACGGGAGCCCAGGGGCCGGCCAGGACGCGCCTTGACTTCAACACCAGGCGGTTTGCTCCAGATGCTGCTGCTCCTTACGAAGGCCAAGGACGTGCTGTTACCATGCGGCCGTCAACAGGAGAGGAGGGCCTGGCCCTAGTCACAGACCCTGCCTCGGGGCCGCTTCGGCCCACGGTGCGCGTGGAGACCCCTGCGTCCTCTGGCGGCCGAAGGCCCTGGATCTGGACCACAAGACCTCGGCCCAGCGGGGCCAGGAAGCCGCTTCTGAGGGCACGTCCGCAGGCTGGGCCGTGGTTGGGAGTCCCAAGGTCCGCCGCCCCGGCAGGTGTGTGCAGACAGGGACCCAGTGGGGAGCACGGAGCCAGGAGGAGAGGAGGCTCACGACCGGGGTCCCCCACGCCGCTGCCTCCACCGAGCAGCCCCAGCTCCCGGGCGCTGAGACCCGCGGCCTCTGACGACACGGCTCAGATGGGCTCCTGTGCGCGCGTCCGGCAGCCTCCCCCTCCTGCGATGAGGTCACTCCCTCACTCGGCTCCTGGGGACGAAGGGCCTTGCCTGGCCTGCCCTCCCCAGGGCGGTGCCAGCAGCAGGAACTCAGGGTCCAGGGCTCAGGCAAGAGACAAGAGCGGGGCTGCGGCCCCCCATCAACACCCTGCACCCCCCCCAGTGATGCCCACGGCTCAGCCCCCAGGCCCGCGCGCTTCACTGCCTGAGATGCCGCCCCAGCCGGGATGGCAGCCCGTGTGCCCCCCTCAACCCCGCCTCACAGGTAAAGCAGTGGTGGTACCTCAGAGGCTGAGGGGGATGGACGAGGGGCCAGGAGCCCCGGCGGGCGTGGGCTCAGAACAAGTGGGAGGCGCGGCTGGTCAGAGGGCCGTCCCAGGCTCTGCACACGCAGCGCGTCTCCTCAGGGCAGTTGGTCTCAGCTTGTGTGTGGGCACGCTCAGTCACTCAGTCGTGTCTGACTCTCTGTGACCCCGTGGACGGTAGCCCGCCAGGCTCCTCTGTCCATGGGTTTCTCCAGGAAAGACACTGGGGGGCACTGCCACTCCCTCCTCCAGGGGATCTCCCCGACCCAGGGATCCAACCCCAGTCTCCTGCATTGCAGGCGGATTCTTTACCGCTGAACCACAGAGGAAGCACCCGCTCACATCTTGGCTTCTTGTTGAAATCACCGGGGGCTGTGAAAGTTGCTGTTCCCTGCCCCTTGGGCCAGGAAAGCAAGACAGGGGCTCAGCTGGAGCCCAGGGGGTCCCCGTGGCTCCCAGGGTGGGATGGGGATCCTGGGGACCCTGGAAACACCTCTGACAGGAAAGTCGCTTTTATCTTATGCATGGCTCCATCAGGCTCACTTCAACGGGCTTTGGTCAGTTTCAAGTAGAATTGGGAATGTTTTATTACAACACCACAAACATATTAGTCTGAGTATCAACACTCGTCCCTGTCTTTCAGCTATAAATATGTGCAGAGGAGTCTGCACTGACTGATTGAATTTGGGGATAGGTTTTTACTTTCTGGGCTTCCCTGATGGCTCAGTGGGTAAAGAATCTGCCTGCCATGCAGGAGACACAGGAGATGCGGGTTTGATCCCTGAGTCGGGAAGATTCCCTGGAGGAAGCCATAGCAACCCACTCCAGTATTCTTGCCTGGGAAATCCTATGGAAAACCCATGGACCGAGGAGCCTGGTGGGCTACAGTTCAAAGGATCAGAAAGAGTCAGACACAACTGAGTGACTGAGCAAAGCAGTGTTTTTACTTTCCTGGTGGTTTACTGTGTAGCTTGATTTTTTTTCTTAATGAGGAACGAATCATAGTTTACAAAAACACCTAAATCATTATGGTGAAAAATACTACTGAACAAGATGATCAAGTTAAAGCAGAGCAGATGTCCTGTGGATAAAGCCCTGTGGTCAGGTGAGGGGGAGTGAGGCTGTCCATCCCTGTGGTCAGGTGAGGGGGAGTGAGGCTGTCCATCCCTGTGGTCAGGTGAGGGGGAACGAGGCTGTCCATCCCTGTGGTCAGGTGAGGGGGAGTGAGGCTGTCCATCCCTGTGGTCAGGTGAGGGGGGTGAGGCTGTCCATCCCTGTGGTCAGGTGAGGGGGAGTGAGGCTGTGAGGCTGTCCATCCCTGTGTCAGGTGAGGGGGAGTGAGGGTCTGTCCATCCCTGTGGTCAGTGAAAGGGAGTGAGGCTGTCCATCCCTGTGGTCAGGTGAGGGAGAGTGAGGCTGTCCATCCCTGTGGTCAGGTGAGGGGAGTGAGGCTGTCCATCCCTGTGTCAGGTGAGGGGAGTGAGGCTGTCCATCCCTGTGGTCAGGTGAGGGGAGTGAGGCTGTCCATCCCCTGTGGTCAGGTGAAAGGGAGTGAGGCTGTCCATCCCTGTGGTCAGGTGAGGGGGAGTGAGGCTGTCCATCTGTGGTCCTGTGGTCAGGTGAGGGTCCATCCCTGTGGTCAGGTGAGGGGAGTGAGGCTGTCCATCCCTGTGGTCAGGTGAGGGGGAGTGAGGCTGTCCATCCCTGGGTCAGGTGAGGGGGAACGAGGCTGTCCATCCCTGTGGTCAGGTGAGGGGGAAGGCTGTCCATCCCGTGGTCAGGTAGGGAGAGTGAGGCTGTCCATCCCTGTGGTCAGGTGAAGGGAGTGAGGCTGTCCATCCCTGGTCAGGTGAGGCAGTGGTCAGGTGAGGGGAGTGAGGTCTTCCCTGTCAGGTGAGGGAGGAGAGGCCTGTCCATCCCTGTGGTCAGGTGAGGGGAGTGAGGCTGTCCATCCCTGTGGTTCAGTGAGTGAGGCAGTGGGGGCTGAGGCTGTCCATCCCTGTGGTCAGGTGGGGGAGAGGCTGTCATCCCTGTGGTCAGGTGAGGGGGAGTGAGGCTGTCCATCCCTGTGGTCAGGTGAAAGGGAGTGAGGCTGTCCATCCCTGTGGTCAGGTGAGGGAGAGTGAGGCTGTCCATCCCTGTGGTCAGGTGAGGGGGAGTGAGGCTGTCCATCCCTGTGGTCAGGTGAGGGGGAGTGAGGCTGTCCATCCCTGTGGTCAGGTGGGGGTGAGGCTGTCCATCCCTGTGGTCAGGTGGGGGAGAGGCTGTCCATCCCTGTGGTCAGGTGAGGGGGAGTGAGGCTGTCCATCCCTGTGGTCAGGTGAGGGAGAGTGAGGCTGTCCATCCCTGTGGTCAGGTGGGGGTGAGGCTGTCCATCTTGTGGTCAGGTGGGGGTGAGGCTGTCCATCCCTGTGGTCAGGTGGGGGTGAGGCTGTCCATCCCTGTGGTCAGGTGAGGGAGAGTGAGGCTGTCCATCCCTGTGGTCAGGTGAGGGGTCCCTGGGGCTGGGCCATCCCTGGGGGAGTGGGTGCAGCTGAGGGGTCCTCACCTCATCACCCCGGGCCCTGAGCAGCCCAGCCTCCTTCCTCCCCAAGAGCGAAGGCAACGGCTAACACCTGCCTTCCCCTGCCCAGAGTTTTTTCTTTTTTCTAAACTCAGATGAGATGCTGATGCTTGTAAAAGAGATGCAGAGAGCATAAACAGCTGTCAAATATTCCCGGCAGCTCAGCGGCAGCCAGTCAATTCTCCCTGAAGTGAACACATTAAGTCAAAACACCTTGAAGTTCACGGGGAAGGACACCAAACCAGTGCCCAAGAAGGAGGCTTTACAAATTATTTAGGATGTACATTTTTAACAGACTAAACACATTTCTGTTTTGTAGAGAGAACTTACCATTTTAAGAAGCACATTACTTTTTTTTTAAAAAATGGAGATGAAGTAGGGACAGTCTTCCACCCCATCTAAGGGGGCTTTAAGATTTAAGGGTTTCAAATAAAGCTAATGAATCTTTAATCGGTTTAGTTTCAAGTAAATGCAGTTTCAAAGTATTTTAGGAAAACCTTTTATGATAAACTTTCCATTTCTGCCAATGTATAACATTTAAAATTATATTTAGTACAAAATGATGATGTTGCATTGTAGAATTTCATCTGCACACCCCAATTCCAAGCTTGAGAAGGTAAGTAGAAAAATTTGGAGTAACTTTAACTAAAAAGGAGCATTTTCTTTTTCCAAGCAATATCTCAAATCCTCAGATTCAAAACAAGCTCCAAGTAAACAGTGAGGATGTGATGGATGATCTTATGCCACAAACACTCGCCCAGCCGTTGACGGGAACGGGAGGCCTGCGCTGGCATCTTGGGCAGATTCGCCTGTTTCCTGAGCTGGGGGGCCCTTCCCCAGCTCCCCGTGGTCACAACGACCCAGGAGTGTGGGGTCCGCCCCAGGCCTCCTCCCAGGCTCAGCGTGGTCCTCAGCGGGGTCCAGAGGATGCTGAGTGCTGGGGAGGAGGCCTGACAGACTCCAGAATGCTCGGCACATGGAAAGCTTGGTGATGTGGCTGGGCAGCCCCATACCAGGGGCACCGCCTGCCGGGGTCTGGCCGAGGAGGACTCTGGGGGGGGGGTGCGGCTCCCCCTCCAGCCCCCAGCCCCCTCCAGCCCCCAGCCCCCTCCGAGCCCAGGGCAGCCGACACTCACCCACAGGCCGTGACAGGACTGGACCCCCGGCAGGGCGGGGCAGGGCTGCTCCGAGGCGGCCTGCTGTCCTGGCCCCCATTTCCTCAAAAGTTCATGTTCCTCCCTCCAGGGGAAATCTGCAGGAGCAGGGAGTCCTGGGTCAGTAGAGTGTCTGCGTGGGGCAGAGACGCCCTCGGCAGGCAGGGCACTGTGGGTCCAGGCCGGGCTGGGTGCAGTGGGGCGGGGGGACGGTGGGCCCCCTGGGATGGGGTGCTGGGTTGGGCCCATGGGTGGAGGCCCTGTCCGGCCCCTGCCCTGGTGCCCAGAAAGTCCTGTCCCTGAAAGCAAGCCCAAGGGGGAGGGGCCGGGCGTCCACCCAGCAGGGTTTTTATCCGAAACAACCATCCTGATCCTTGATTTCCAGGGTCATTAGGAATTCTGTGCACACAACTCAGGTCCTGAATAATGAATCAAACGTCCTGGTGTGATTGATTTTTTAAATGGGTCATTTGCATATTGTGATTAATCAGCCACCCCTGGGGTTGGAGCTGGAGGGGGGGTCCGGGTGTGGGACTGTGTCCCCTCCCAGCCCAGGGCTCTCTGGAGGCAAACCCACCCCCCATGCATCAACCCCACTGGGGCGGCTGCTGGCCTGAGGCTTAGGGACAGAATGGATGCACGTGGAAGGCAGGACCCCACAGCACCATGAGTCTTTGAACGTGGTGAGGGGAGAGGTCGGGGCAGGCCAAGCCACCCTGGGTCTGTGGGGAGTGGCCGGACATCCCCTGCCCAGGGGTGGGGCCTTCGCAGGCCTCGGGCCGTGTCCAGGGAGCGCCGCCAGTAGATGAAACCTCTGACCATCCTCTGCCTCCCGTGTCTCCAGCCCCACACGCCCACGCCTCTGGGGAGAAAGCCGCCTTGATGACGGCGGTCGCTCACAGGGATCCTGCCGCCAACCTTAACTGGGCAGAGAGCTCCAGGTTTGGGGACCAGATTCTCTTCCCGCCCACAGCCTGGCGCGGCCTCCAGCTGCCACCCAGGCATCTCCGGAGAAGGACTCAGGACCCAGAGACACGGGCCTGCTTGAGCGGACTCTGGACAGGTGGCAGCTGGCAATCTGCCCTCCGGGGCAGGGTGCAGTCTGGGGGTCATGTCCAGCTTCAAGCGCTGACCCTGGGCGGCTGACCCTGTGGACCCGGGACTGAGGCCACCCCTGGGGATGGGAGGAGTGAGGCGCCAGCCCTGCCACGCGGAGAGCCGGCTCAGGACGGCCCCGGCCCAGACAGCGCGTGTCAGAGCGGGTGCGGGGGCCCAGGCTGGGTTTCAAGACCCTCACTCAAGGCGCAGCCCCCTGCGGGCCTGCGATGGAGCTTAGCTGGTGGGGGCTTTTAAGCACGTCCACTGGAGGGTTTGCCTTCACCTTCCCCGCAGCAGGGCATGCCTGTGGTCCTGGGATGTGTCCTCCGGGGGAACCTGAGTCAGGGTCCCCAGACTTCCGTGCGGGACCTGGGCAGGATCCAGGTGGCTGGGGTCAGGGACTCAGGGTGTGAAGACAGCGGTGGTGGCCGCAGGAGTCTGAGTGGGCAGATCCAGGATGGTGGGACAGAACATCACCCCATGGCCCTGGCTGGTCAGCCGTCCTGGCCCAGCACGCCTGGCTGGTCAGCTCGGCCCGGGGCCAGGGTACGTTTCAGATGCGTAGCCACAGGGCCTTCCCGCCTGGGTAAGTGCAGGGTGCTCCCCTCTGTGGCGTCTCAGTGCTCCCCGGGCAGTCTGCAGAGACCGGGCCAGAGCAGCGGTCCTGGGCTAGGCTCCAGTCTCCATCGGGGCACCATTCCTGGATGGGCATGGGAAGCAGGTGCTGAGAGAAGGTGGGGAGTCACAAGGAAGGCAGCAGAGCAGGGCAGAGGAGCAAAGCAAACACTGCAGGTTCCTGGGAGGACAGCCTCCTCTCCCGGGCGCGTCCCTGACGCTGAGCTTCTTGGCTGAGCCGGCTCACTCCTCAGGAGGCCTCGGGACACGGGCTCTGCCCATCCGGGCCGCAGCAGGGGGCCTGACACTGCACGGGACTCGTTTCCCTCTGCTGCTGCTCAGGCCCCCAGTGCCTCTCGGGGAGGGGGAACTGCAGCATCCCCCACCCACGCAGTCACCAGGAGCCCTGGGTACCAAAGTGACGCTTCCATCTGGGCTCCGCCAAGGAGCCCCAAGGCGCAGGTGAGTGGTAACAGCCTGGACGCCGCCCCCCACCCTGTGGGCGAGTCAGGGAGGGCTCAGGCTCGCAGACAGCGGTCGGTGTGTGTGGGGACACCAGGCGTCGGGGGGGCTCTGGTGGGGGTCGTGCGGCCCTTGGAGAGGCCTTGGGGCCATCGGGCTCGCGGGTGACCCATGGTGGGAGGAGGCCTCCTTCCCTCACAAAGATTCACTGAGGGTCTGCAGGCAGGGCCCAGGCCTGCCGTCAAGGTCTCTGGCTGGAGGGGAGCGAGATGATGAAGCCCCTGGCTAAGGGGCGGGCAGGGCTGGGGTATGTGCAGAGAGCAGAGGGTCCGCAGGGGTGCTACAGAGACGCCCGGGGAGCCCCTGAGACGGAGGGTTCCTGGAGAAGGTGGAGCACCCCAGGCGGCCTGTCCCAAGCATCCTCCCCCCAGCATCCTTCCTCAGGCTCCCCTCCCCCAGACTCCCCTCCTCCACTCTGTCCTCCCCCACTCTCCCCTCCCCCGCTCTCCCTCCCCCCCACTACCCCCTCTTCCTGGGTCTCAGGCAGCAGCACCACCCCCTCCCCACGTTGCTGCACCTCCATCTACTGCTGCATGAGGGCCCCCACTCCGCTGGCCGCAGCCTCAGGGACTGCCGTTCGGCGTGGCAGACTCGTCCATCGGCACAGGGCAGGGTCCCCTTGACCAGACGGGGCCGGGTGAGCTCAGAGGTGTCCCCGCAGGCCTCCCACGGGCTCAGCCCTTGGTCTCCACGGTAACCAGATCGGGGCCCCAGCCGTGACCCCAGCCCAGCACCATCCAGGGCACAGGCCCGATGGGGGTCTGCTCCCTGGTGGTCAGCGTGTCTCCCCCCGGACCCCCCACAAGCCCAGGGCTCGTGCAGGGCTGGATCCAAACTGACGAAACGATCATACTCTCGGGGCGGAGAGCGGAGGGCGCGTCGTCCACCCGCTTGTCCACCAGTGCCTGGTAGGTGGCTGGACGCGGGGCCGTCCTGTCCGGTGCTGTGGTTCACGGGCTCGTCTATCTTCTGAGCCCCACCGGATGGCCTACGTGGGGTCCCTCTGTGTCCCTCAGGGAGAGAAAGCTCGCTCTGACTTTCCTGCTCCGAGCTGCTGAGGAGGCGTCTCCAGCATGCTGAGTGGCTCCCACAGCAGGTCCCCAGGGAGGATCACCCCTTTGACGGCCCAGAGTCAGGGTCACCATTCCCGAGCAGAAGAGATTCGCTCTTCTCTGATGAGTGAAAACATGTCAACATGTTTTCCCCAAACTGGGGGCCTTGCAGGTGTCAAGACGACAGGACTACAGGGCTCAGAGCCCCGGGGCTACAGCTGGTCCCAGACCCACTCCTTCCTGCCGCCTGGCGTGCTGAGTCAGAGGGTGTCAGGTGGGTAGGGAATGTGGACGCGGTACACGGACCGGGTCCCCTGCACTGTCCACCATGCCCTGTACAGTCCTAGGCCCGTGGGTGTGCACTCACCAGGCTGCGTGGACTGCCACGACCCCTTGGCTGGCACACCTGACCCCGCTCACGGCTCTGTGCCCGGCGGTCCCGGGCCCGGCGAAAGGAAATGCTCCCTTACCCGGTACTATGGGGCATCCTGCCAGGCAGGGAGACGCCACAGGACTGCTATAGGCAGTGAAGTGAATCTGCTCTGAAACCGAAGTGAATTAAACCTGCGTGGCTGCAAAGACCCCACTGTAGAGACCCCACTGCGGCCCCAGCCACATGCGCGGTGCTGGACGCCCCCCACCACCACCTCACCAGCTGGGCGCACTGACCGCTTCACAGATGTATTCACGTCACACAGACAAATTTAGCCCTTTTCTCCCCCTTGGTTTTGCTTTTCTGATGAGAAGAGAGCCTCTTCAAATGAAAATGGTCTTAGCAAATTGAGTCCAAATCAAGGAAGAAAACTTGAAATTAATTTTCCTAATGTCGTCTCTGTGTTACTGTTCGATGCCCAGACTAATAGGATTGCAGCCATGTCCTCAGGACTCTGACCCGTGCTCCTGGCAGGAGGCGGGTCGGTCGGCTCAGGGAGTGAAGCGGGACCTGGTCGGGCTCTCGGCGGGGGCCAGCGGTCTATGGGCAGACACTCAGGGCTGGCTTTCTCCAGTGGAGGTCACTCCAGAGAGTAACCCAGGCCCTCGGGGCAGAGCGGGGCTGTGCTTGGGGGATAGCAGGTCACCCTCCGAAGTCTCCGTCCAGGTGCACCCTCCAGGCGTGTCCTCCAGGTGTCTTCCTCCAGGCGTGTCCTCCACGCGTGTCCTCCAGGCGTGTCCTCCAGGTGTCTTCCTCCAGGCGTGTCCTCCAGGCGTGCCCTCCAGGCGTGTCCTCCAGGTGTCTTCCTCCAGGCGTGTCCTCCACGCGTGTCCTCCAGGTGTGCCCTCCAGGTGTCTTCCTCCAGGCATGTCTTCCTCCAGGCGTGCCCTCCAGGCGTGTCTTCCTCCAGGTGTGCCCTCCAGGCGTATCTTCCTCCAGGCGTGCCCTCCAAGCATGTCCTCCAGGAGTATCCTCCAGGTGTCTTCCTCCAGGCGTCTTCCTCCAGGCGTGCCCTCCAGGCATGTCCTCCAGGCGTGTCCTCCAGGTATCTCCCTCCAGGTGTTCCCCTAGGAGGCCACCCGGAAACCCTGCCCATGGGCGCTCCCCCACCAAGGACGCCACAACAGAAAGGCAACATTGCCACTTCTCCCGGGGTCCTTGGCCATGGAGCCGCATGCAGAAGCAGGTGGAGAACGAGATGGGGCTTGCAGGGTGCAGCCCTCTCTTGGAGTAGCAGGTGGACAGGATGAGCCCCCAGGCAGTAACTCTGGCCTCGGGGTATGCGGCTCCCCCAGGCCCTCAGAGGCTGGTCCTGTGAACAGCCCTCGGCTCAGCCTCATCACACTGCCCAGGGCAAGGCCGGGTGACCGCACGTGAGAAGCAGAAAGCACACCTGTGACCAAGTCCTAGATTCCCGCCAGCCAGGGCCGTGGCCTGTGGGTGGAGGAGAGTGACCGGCATCCCTTCTAAATCCGGTCTGAGTCCCTGGAGAACAAGCGTTTGTAAGGACAGAGCCCAGGGTGGGGAGGGCACACTCACCCTAGTTTCCCTCAGGCACCCTCCCCCCGCAAGAGGCCGGAGCCCCGGAAGGCCTGGCCCCACCGGGGCCAGCACGGAGCCGGCACCACTGCGGGGCTGGACTGTGGGCCCGGCGGCGTCCACCGCCCACAGCCCTGCGATGCCCTTGGGCGACACCACCAGATCAGCGGTCACCTCCCGGTGCTCTCACGGGCTGGACAGCAGCGTGGCCGGGTCTGCAGCCCCTGCACCGGGGTCAATGGTTCCCTCTGCTTGACATTTGCAAGAGGAGCCTCCAAGCTGCCGGGACTCAGCCCCCTCCCGCCTCAGGGCCGGGGCGGCGGTACCAGCCCCCAACTCCTGCTGTCCAGGTGACTGCTCTCAGAAGGGCCCAGGGAGAGGCCAGGCCCACCCTTCGTCCTTTGCACACACTTCGCAGTCGTGCTCAGGGCCGGGTGGGGGCAGAGCCTCCGCCTGGACCTTGGGTGCCGGGCGTGGGGGGTGCTGACAGCTTTCTGCCTGCCCAGGTCACCCAAGGGTCACCTGAGACCTCGCAGGGAGGGGCTGGCACCATAGGAGGACAAGGCCCACATGGGCCCCCTTAGCTCAGGGCCACCCCCTCACCCCTGAGGACCACGCTGCTGGGGGCTAGGAGAGCCCCACCCCCAACTCACAGCCGTGCTGGGGGGCTCACCAGTCTCACGCCCAGCCCCCATGTCCAGCTGAAGGCAGGAGTGGGACCAGGGCTGTGGGTGGGGGGGCATCAGCTCAGTTCACTTCAGTCGCTCAGTCGTGTCCGACTCTGCGACCCCGTGGACCACAGCACGCCAGGCCTCCCTGTCCATCGCCAACTCCCGGAGTTCACTCAAACTCATGTCCATCAAGTTGGTGATGCCATCCAACCACCTCATCCTCTGTCATCCCCTTCTCCTCCCGCCTTCAATCTTTCCCAGCATCAGGGTCTTTTCCAATGAGTCAGTTCTTCTCACCAGGTGGCCAAAGTATTGGAGTTTCACCTCAGCATCAGTGAATATTCAGGACTGATCTCCTTTAGGATGGACTGCTTGGATCTCCTTGCAGTCCAAGGGACTCTCAAGAGTCTTCTCCAACACCACAGTTCAAAAGCATCAATTCTTTGGTGCTCAGCTTTCTTCACAGTCCAACTGTCAACATCCATACATGACCACTGGAAAAAGTATAGCTTTGACTAGATGGACCTTTGTCACCAAAGTAATGTCTCTGCTTTTTAATATGCTGTCTAGGTTGGTCATCAGCAAGGGCTTGGTGCAAAGCCTGCCCCTGCCCACAGCAGGGGTCCTCCCGGGGTGAGGGTTCAGGCAACTGTGGGCTCACTGTGGGGAGTGCTTTCACCCCCACGTTCCCAGCCCAGCCCCACATGCACAGCGTCACATGGTCGGCACCCCAAACCCAGCCGGGTCCCCCAGCTGCCCGTCTGGAAGCCCTGACCACTGCTGCTCGGGCGTGGGGCAGTGCCGGTGTCCTAACGCCAGGAGGTCTCGGGAGGCCTGGATGGTTTCACGCCGTTCCCTGTCTGTGGGTCCCTGGGCCGCCCTGGCCTGGGCTCCGTGGCTCCATGGGTCCCTGGGTCCCTGGGTCCTTGGGTCACCCTTTCCTGAGCTCCACGGCTCCATGGGTCCCTGGGTCCCTGGGCCGCCCTTTCCCGGGCTCCGCAGCTCCGTGGGTCCCTGGGCCACCCTTTCCTGGGCTCCGTGGGTCCCTGGGTCCCTGGGCAGCCCTTTCCTGGGTCCGCGGCCCCGTGGCTGAGGTGGGAGTGGCCGGGCCCTGCCCTGGAGCACTTGTGCTCCCTCTTGGAGCACCAAAGCCAGCCCCCTACAGTGTCACTGGAGGTCACGCGGTGCGTTCTGTCGTCACCTGACCCTGGTGGGCACAGAGGCAGGACCAGACGCAGTCTCCTACGAGGAGGTGGGTTAGGGTGGAGACTGCGGCCGGCTCACCCAGCTCTGCCTGAGTGCTGACTGCACCCCTGAGGGCGGCGGGAGGTGTATCTCCATTCAAATGCAGATTTGGGGGAGGGGAGCCAAGTTATTTTCCTCTTAAGACATTGCCAGTGAGTACACTGAACAATAGCAGGATTATTCCCGGTTACTTGGAAAGCACTGTCTGCACCCGGTTTCCAACGAGAGCTGAGGAGCACTCCGGCCCGCCCGGCAGCGGGCTGCGGGACGCTGGACTCGTGGCTGAAGCGGAGCAAGGCCCCCGAGTCTACCTGATGTTCCTGTGACAAACGGCTGCTCCCGCCCCGAAGCAGCGCGCCGCGAGGGCCCACGGCGGGATGTGCGGCCCGCCTCTGAGGTTCAGGCGCAGGTGGGGCGTGGACACGGCAGTCAGCCAGTCCTGGAGATGCTGGGCTGAGGCTCCCAGCTGAGCTGGGCACCCCTGCCCCTGCCCACCGTGGGCCCTGGGCGCAGGCCTGGGCCCAGGCACTGGTGGCCTTTGGCTCATGGACGGAGGGCAGCTTGGGGCTGCAGCCCCTGCACCTGACTTCACCGCAGACTGGGCCTCCACTCCCGCCTGGGGCCTGGCTTCCACGAGCTCCTGCAGGTCATAGGCCACAGGGCTCCCGCGGACCAGCCCTCAGTCAGGCCCGGGCTCCACGTCCAGGAGGAACCGGGCTTCCTGCCTCCGAGAGGAGCGCGCTGGACTGTCCTTCAAATGATGGAAGGCCTGTGGCCTGCAGTGGCTGGCTGGGCTCTCTGGACGACCGTCTCGAATATGCTGGGCTTCTTGGGGGCTCAAGGAGGGGGAGCAGGGAGCAAGGGTTAGGGTCCCCCCTTCCTGGTTCTGGGTAGCGGGGACCTGCACCCTCTGACTGGGCCCTCACCCTGCAGGCCGCCCGGCCAGCCTGTGATGTCAGGGCAGGTGTGGTCACGGGGGAGGTCAGGGCAGGTGTGGTCACGGGGGAGGTCAGGACAGGTGTGGTCACAGGGGGAAGGTCGGACAGGTGTGGTCACGGGGGAGGTCGGGCAGGTGTGGTCACAGGGGAAGGTCAGGGCAGGTGTGGTCTCGTGGGGGGGGGAGGTCGGGCAGGTGTGGTCACGGGGGAGGTCAGGGCAGGTGTGGTCACGGGGGAGGTCAGGGCAGTGTGGTCACGGGGGGGAGGTCGGGCAGGTGTGGTCACGGGGGAGGTCAGGACAGGTGTGGTCTCGGGGCGGGGGAGGTCCGGCAGGTGTGGTCACAGGGGAGGTCGGGCAGGTGGCAAAGCCTGGCTGGGACCGTGTCACCTGCTCAGTCACAGACAAGGAGAATCGGCCTGGGCAGGAGTCCTCTGCTCACCTGGGCTTTGCATTTCCCTCGAGAAGGCCTGGCCTGGTCCCCAAGGACATCACAAGGACAAAACTCAGGGCCTCACAGGTGACACAGGAGGCGCTCAGCAGGTCCCACATGCCTGCCGGTCGCTGGAATCTAACTTCATGATGCTTCGGGGCAGCGCCCTCCTGGCCAGGGGAGCACAGCCCACCGCACCCACTTCCTCTGCCGACGCAGGCGCAGCCACGGGGATGCCCCTGTGAGCTCTGCACCCCTCACACACACCCCTGTGACCTCCGCTCCCCTCACACACACACCTGTGACCTCTGCGTCCCTCACACACACACCTGCGACCTCCGCGCCCGTCACACACACACCTGTGACCTCTATGCCCCTCACACACACACCTGTGACCTCTGCACCCCTCACACACACCCCTGTGACCTCCGCTCCCCTCACACACACACCTGTGACCTCCGCGCCCCTCACACACACACCTGTGACCTCCACTCCCCTCACACATACACCTGTGACCTCCATGCCTGTCACACACACCCCTGTGACCTCCGCTCCCCTCACACACACACCTGTGACCTCTGCGTCCCTCACACACACACCTGTGACCTCCATGCCTGTCACACACACACCTGTGACCTCCACGCCCCTCACACACACACCTGTGACCTCTGCACCCCTCACACACACCCCTGTGACCTCCACGCCCCTCACACACACACCTGTGACCTCCGCGCCCCTCACATACACACCTGTGACCTCCATGCCTGTCACACACACATCTGTGACCTCTGCGCCCCTCACACACACACCTGTGACCTCCGCTCCCCTCACACACACACCTGTGACCTCTGAGCCCCTCACACACACACCTGTGACCTCTGCGCCCCTCACACACACACCTGTGACCTCTATGCCCCTCACACACACCCCTGTGACCTCCATGCCTGTCACACACACACCTGTGATCTCTGCGCCCCTCACACACACACCTGTGACCTCCGTTCCCCTCACACACACACCTGTGACCTCCGTTCCCCTCACACACACACCTCTGCGCCCCTCACACACACACCTGTGACCTCTATGCCCCTCACACACACCCCTGTGACCTCCATGCCTGTCACACACACACCTGTGACCTCTGCGCCCCTCACACACACACCTGTGACCTCCGTTCCCCTCACACACACACCTGTGACCTCCGTTCCCCTCACACACACACCTGTGACCTCTGCGCCCCTCACACACACACCTGTGACCTCTGCGCCCCTCACACACATACCTGTGACCTCCATGCCTGTCACACACACACCTGTGACCTCTGCGCCCCTCACACACACACACCTGTGACCTCTGCGCCCCTCACACACACACCTGTGACCTCTGCACCCCTCACACACACACCTGTGACCTCCATGCCCGTCACACACACATAGTATGAGGGGCCCGCCTGACCGCCAGGCCTTCCAGGGACATCACTCCCCACCCCTGTGAGGGGCTGGGGGTCTTAGTGAGGGTCAGCTAGCAAACAGTCAGGGGGTCCTCGGACTCAGGCTGGGCTCAGCTCCAGCCTGTGCCTCTGACCAGGGGAGTGGCCATAGGCCCGGTGTCCCCCTGGGAATGGGCCTCCAGCCCCCTCACTGCTCAGGGGCAGCTGCCCACTGTGAGACCCAGAGGGGATAAGTGTGGCCTTCCTCAGGGTCACCAAAGAGCTGGCTGTCCACTCAGTGTCCAGCCCCAGAGCCTGAGGACCCCACAGGGGCACCCCACGGCCTTCAGATCCGCTCTGCACGCTCGGCCTACGAGCTCCAGCTCAGGATGTGAAGGAGAGCTGACCGCAGAGGTTGGAGGTCATGGTGTGCTCCTTGGAGAAACGCAGGCAGCCTCGGACCCTACGTGGGGTTTGGGACCACCTGGGCCTCCCACGAGGTGACCTCCTGGCCCCAGGTCACCCCTGACACGCAGCCATGCCGGGTCAGATGCTCAGAGGAGCCGTCCTCCTGACGCGTGGAGCAGCATTCACCCCCGGCCAGCCCTTCCCCTCGGTTCTCAGGCACCCCAAGCTCGGGGCACTCTATGCTTTTAATTATCCTGCCAATGACAACCTTCCTGTCTCTTTTCTGAAAACAGGCCTGGGGCCCGTCGGGAGATAGAAAGGATGTTTCGTCTCCATCACACCTGCAGCCAGCACCACTGGTTTTTAATTACTGCAGAACCCGAGGGTGCTTCTCGTCTGCTTCTGACGGGAACCAATAAACTCATCCATCTACGTCTGAGTGATGCGACCCGAAGCCCTGGGGTCTCAGGAGGTTCAAACTGTCCTTCAGCCCCGGAGCCGGGCAGGGCCGCTGCCTGGAGCAGAGAAGGTGACCTCCCCCAGGCCCAGGACTGCTCCGGGCCCTGCGGCAGCCCTTGAAACCAGGGAGCAGGGCGGACAGGTCAGCCGTCGGCCATCCTGAGGGGTCTGATGGCGGACTCTGAAGTGTCCCACACCGACCACAAGCACCGTCAACAGACACTGCTGAGCATGAAAGGGCTGGAAACAGGTCTGAGGTTTTCCCACAACTGTGAGAAATGTACCTGATGATTTTAATTGCATTTGCCAAGGGCTGTTGAAATCTCCCCGAAGTAACATAGGAAAGCCTGCCCGGGGGGTCCAGGCCCAGCAGCCATGGCTGTGGCCTTGAGTGTCCGGACCCTCCATGTCCCTGCCTGCCCCGGGGACCATCCAGTCATCCCAGGGAACCAGGAGCCGGAGGGAGGCAGCCTGCCCCCAGGGCCCGCTGGAGCGCCTTCCGGGAAGGCCGCCAGGAGGCTCCCAGCTCTGTGGGTGATGTACATTTTTCATACCTCACTGAGAATTAAGAACCACAAAGACCTCATTTAACAGCACAGCATGTCACACTTTTCACCTTCGCTCCGGTTTCATGTTGTCCATCCAGCGTCCTTCTCCCAGCGCAGAATCGGGCGCCGCCAGCTTGGCACCCACCCTGAGCACCGGCGGCCGGGACACGGCTATCGCTGGGCAGCAGCGAGTGGCCCTGCCCACGGAAACGCAGCTGTTCAGACACAGGCGTCTTTGTTTCCCTGAATCTCCTCGGCAACAGATAACCGGGGCTGCAGACCCACTCGCGGAGACTGATTCTGGGAACAGCGTTCTTTTTACTTCTGTCTTGGATCCATCTCGCTGTCTCCCTGCCCCCGCCCCACCCCAGCCCCACACCCCACACCCCGCACACAGGCACATCAATCACTAAGTCAGGCCCAGGGCCAACCCGAGGCCATCAGGATGCACGGGCGTGTCTGGGGCCAGGGCTGCCGCTACAGAGCAGAGGTCAGCGGCCAGAGGCTGGTCCAGCTGCAAACTGTGGGGCAGATGGCACCAGAGGCTTCGCCCAGCTGCTGGGCCGTCCGGCAGGTGGCAAAGGACCATGCGGATTCAAGGAGATGTGGAGGTCAGAGCCCGGGTCTCACAGGGGCCCTGCTCACAGAGCAGGTGTCCAGACAGACGGGGGGGTCTTTGTAAACACACTCACACACCCCACTGTGCGGGCCAGAGTGAAGGGCGGTCACTCAGCCCCCAAGACGACAGTGGGGTCACTGCACGTCTGACCCCCCAGGCACGGGCAGCAGGGGCCAAGCCCAGACGTCCATCATCCTCCCCCAAGAAGGTCCAAAAAGGGTGGCCACAGGGCCTCCACCAGCCCCTGTAAAACACTGAGAAGAGCCGTGGTTGTCAGCAGACCCTGAGCCCATGTTCGCATCTTCCAGACTCTTCCAGCTTTTAGCTGCTGTTTAGATCAGGTCTAAGGTCCCGAGCGTGACTGTCCACGTCTCTCTCTTTGCAAACTTTTGTGGAGAGATGAGCTCCTTTGTTTCTGCGTCTGGCTTTGTGGTGGAGGCCAGCGTGCTCGTGTGTCTGCAGGTGACACCCCCGTCCCCAGGCGGCCAGGTCCCACGGCGGACGCGGCTGGGAAGTGCGTGGCCGCCCTCCCTGTGACGGTCGTGCCTACATCACCCGGGTCGCGGGGCTGCAGCACACATCAGTCCCTGTCCTGCTCCCGCCTGGACGCTCCCTAGGGACGTCCTCACGCCCGCTGTCTCCGTGGTCTTCCTGGTGCACACTCACAGGAAGACAGGGTGGGAATCCCCCTTTATGGACCCATTTTCGAAATCATGAGTTTGTCCCCTGGAATTCTCCAGTTGTGACTGACGTGTCCTGTCCTGACCTGTGACTGAGCTGGAGCCCCACTCAGCCTGCCGAAGCTCTCAGCCCCTCTGCAGGGGCCTCCCGGCCACCCCCAGCCTGTGCCCGCACCTGCCTCCCCGCCCCGAGCGGGCCCAGCAAGAGACAGAGCCCTTGGCTGTCAGGGGACGTCAGACCCCAGGCCTAGGGTCCACCCAGGGGGTGAGGGGGGGTGACAGGACCGTGGTCTCTTGGGAGTGGCCGGCAGGCGGGCCCATCCACATGGCAGGGCGCTGCCCACCTCCCCTGGGGGCGCAGAGCAGCTGAAAGCCACGAGGTAGGCGCCAGCCAGCAGGGGGCCCCCGGGACCCTGCTGGAGGTCAGCCCCGGGACAGGGAGACTGGAGCCCGGGCGCTGTCTGAGCTCACTGGCCGCGGCTCCCTGGACACTGGAGGGACCAGCGCCCAGCCTGGTTGCTGAGGCCCAGGGCGCCAGGTGGCCGCCAGCCACACCGAGACCTCCTGGGGCGGACGCCTTCAACGGCCTGTGTCTGTGGCTCCATCTGAGCTCCGTGGGAACAGGGCCAGCCTGTGGGCGACGCCCCCACGGCCCGTCCAGAGTTGGCCCTTGGGAGGGTGCAGGCCTCCAGGGTATGTGCTGAAGCTCAGCGGGGGCAGGGGGCCGCAGGGCCCAGGGCCCAGGCCTGCATCATCACAGGGCCACCCCTGCGGGCCCACGGGGCCTCCGCTCCCGAGGCCTTGCCCGCAGCCAGGGGCCTGCTCACCGAGGTGCATGCGCTGGGCCTGCCACCCCCAGCGCCCTGAGCCCACGCTCCTCAGGTGCCCCGCCAGCAGCACGGGGCCTCGCAGGGGGGCCGGGTGGGCAGTGCTGTCCCAGGGCCTGAACCAGGCACAGATGGGGCTGAGGACAGGGGGCCCCCAGGTGGCCCCCCAGAGCGAGCCCCTCCCCCCGGCCCGGACCTCAGCTCCGCAGGGTCTGTCCCGAGACACAGCCTGCAGGGCACCCAGGGGACTGGCCTGGGCCCGCTCGTCCTCCCAGCTCTGCGCACTCCAGACCCCCAGTCCTGGGCCCTTGGGCAGCTGTCACTGAGTCCGAGCTCGCTCTGCCTGCCGCACGACAGGCCAAAGAACCCAAGAGACGAGGTGTTGAGGCAAGAAAGAGACTTACTGGGGAGACGGCAGGCCGAGAAGATGGCAAGCTAGCACCTCAAAATAACCATTTTATGGGGTCTGGATGCCAGGTTGTTTTACAGATCAGAGATGAGGGGAGGTGAGGAGGCAAAGTAAAAAGGCCACTAACCTTGCAAACATCTAGAAAGGCAAGCCTCAGGCGGGGATGTGTTTGTTTCTTCCTTCCTGCCATCCACAGGTGGACAGGGTTCTGAACAAAGGCACTGTAGTTGAAGGGTCAGGCAGAGGGGCAGGATTCTCCGAGGCAAACCATTCTGTATGATTATTGTAACAAAACCAACGAAAAGCAAGTCAAAGAAACAGTTCCAACATGGCGTCAGGACTGGCTTCCTCCCTGCCACAGGGGGCCACTCGTGACTTCTCTTCAGCATTGGAGCCACTGACTCCTCCAGGAAGGAAAAGGGAAGTGGATGTGGGCAGGAGGATTTGAAAGCCTGATTCCATGGATCCGACTGTGTCCAAATTGCATTTGGAGGACATGCTTCATCCAGAGTCTTGTCAGTGGTTTAGGAGGGACTCAGATTAAGACTCATGGCCAAGGGGTTCCCTGTGGAAACGGGGCCTTCTTGCCTGCTGTCCCCCCGGCTGTGTCTGGCGGGGGTCTGCGGGGGAGGGCAGACAGAAGCCCATTCTGGCCTCAGTGTCAGTGTGGCCCAGGTCCTCGCTCAGCCTGGGTCTGCCCCTGAGCAGCAGGCCTCTGTCCCCGTGTCTCTAATCAGAGGCGCCGCGCAGGCTCGGTCAGGCCCAGGAGACGCCGCTCCGACTGCTGGGGCCCGGGCCCTGCCCCTCCCTCCTGGGTTCTGGTTCTATCTCTGCTGCCCATCCGCGACCCCAGGCCAGCCCCCTAGTTGGTCTCCACAGCTGCCCCCACAATCCCAGGAGCTGGGGTGCCCAGCTGAGGTTGCAGCAAGGGGGGGGCCAGGGGCTGTCCCATGGGAGGACCACACGCCCCTTCTCCCCACCAGGACCCGCTCGTCCTGGACCGACGCGCCAGCCCTGGCACTGGGCTTCCTGCTGGGGAGCTCCTGCGGGGAACAGGGATGAAGCCGATGTTCAGGCTGGAGCCCCCCACAGGGACAACTTCTGCCCGCCTGGAAGGAGGCGAGCAGAGAGGCGCTGACGGCAGCCCACATGGCCACCAGCAAGGCCCATGGGGCTGCCCCCGGTGCCAGGAGCCTCTGCCCACAACTGTGGTCTCCGGGCAGCTCCGGGAAGGCTGGGCTAGGGGAGGGCGTGTGAGCCCTCGGGTGCCCAGGGCTCCGGGCAGGTTTAGACAGGTGTCTGGGGCCACCGGGAAGCCCCAGGGCACAGGCAGAGGAGGTGAGGAGGGTTTGAGAGCCCCCCGGGGGAGGACCCTGCAGCCAGTGGGACCTCAGTCCCTGAAGGGAGCGCAAGCTCCGGTGAGGGGAGAAGGGGCACTGTGATCGCGAGCCCGCAGTGCACGGAGGCCTCTGGGGGGCCGGGCAGGAGCTGGGAGTGTCCGCTCCCCTGGCCCCGGACCAGCCTCCAGGTGGCAGGCTGGGCCAGCAGGACAGAGGGGTGTCCCGGACTCTCCTGCCTGGGCTCCGGGCCGGCCCTCTGCCCACCTCCCGCAAGCCCCTCCTCTCGCCCCGCCCCGCCCTGCCGCTCCTGCGGGCGGTTTGCGGTGCCGGTGGACTTCCTGCTCAAAGGTTAGGTCTGTGAGCCGTATTTTGAAATAATGAGGATCTTTTATAAACTTGGGAGAAAAGGACTGGAGCTGATGAGGTCAGGACCTGGTGGACTTGACTGCTGTCCTGCAGGCGTGGTGGGGCCCAGGGCGCCCGGATCTGATGGGGGGCTGTCACGTGACCGGGGCCTGGGCGCCTCTCCCCACCCGCCCCTGCGGATGCCTCTCCCCCCACCCCCTGCACCCCTGCCCCTGCGGACGCCTCTCCCCCCCCCACCCCCGCCCCTGCGGACGCCTCCGGCAGGTGCTTCTCATCGCCGGCGGCCAGGGGCGGGGGCGGGGGGCAGCACCAGGACATCTGCTCACTATTTCCACAGGATCCCAGGTTGGGTAAAGGGGAACTTTGAAAATGTTTTCTTATATTCACAAGTTGTGACCCTTTTTGAAAAGTCAAGGGTTTTATACTTCTGTTTCTCTTTATCATAATGCTTGCTTTTTCCTCATTTCTTGATTTTTTTTTTCACTTGTACCTGATTTTAGTTATTTTGCCTGGCCTGCTTTGTAATGTAAGCAAACCATGGAGCAAACCAAACAACTACAGCTAAGGATTCAATCAAAAAACTTCAAAGTCACTACTAGTAATAATTCATATTTTTTATTGTTTAAACTGATTTTATTGCAGTTTTTCTTTACCAAAAATAAAAGCCATGCATGGTCAAGACAGCAATATCTGAAAGAAGGATGCAAAAGAGTAAGCTGGCCAATGGTCACCATCCTGCCAAGCTGTGGGCACCAACACCACCCCCCTGGACCCCCGGATGGCTCCAACACACAAGCACAGGTGCACACCAGCACCATCACACACGTCCGTCACACGTCTGCGAACAGCAGCTACGCAGGCGTCTGCAGGAGTCCTCTCCAAGGGCTGCCGACCAGCCACCAGCCAGCAGGTGTCAGTTACTCCAACCCAGCCCATCAGACTCTCAGGTTGGTCCAGACCTCTGCTATTCCAGCAACTCAAAGCAAGATTAACTGGCTGGACGTGATTAGATATGAAAATGTAAAGAGTTCTTTTAGGGGTATTTTGAAAGGAGGAGAGATGTTTCAAGACACTGGAGTCTGTCCTGCCAGGTACCAAAGCAGAAAGCCAGAGACCGGGGAAGATTAACTCTCAAACAAAAAATTATTTTAGCAAAGTTGTCATGTTTGACGACATCTAATTTGATAAAATTGCTTTGGCCCCAGTGGCAGGAGCAGGGACGGGGCAGGAGGCAGAGGGCACCGGGGAGGAGAATGGAGGTCAGAGAGGCTGGTGGGAGCCGGGCGCGGGGGACGGGAGGGTCAGAGGGGACAGGGGCACCAGCAGGGAGGAGGGCACGTCCTGGGGGTGGGTGAGGGTGGCGGGCCAGGCCAGACCGGCAGCCAGGACGGCTCAGCTGCCGCACCGCCCACAGCCCCAGGATCAGGGGTGCAGGGGGACAGCAGGGACAGGACCTCCCAGAAGGGGTTTCCCCCGAGACCCTCCCGCCCTGCAGGGACCCCACGGCAAACTCAGCCCCGCAGAGACCCCCAGGCACTCCAGGCACTGGCCCCAGCCCCAGGAGGCCGAAGGTTCCCGTGAAACACTAAGTGTGATTGGTGACCGAGGTCTGGAAACCGGGATGCCTCAGCATGAAGTTGCCCGGCCGCCGGTGGCTCCTGTACTTGCCCTGACCCCGGGTTTGAGATCGGCATGGGCAGCCCCAATGGCCTCCAGAGGAGGGGTGAGGAGAGGAGCCTGGACCCAGCTTCCTCCTGAGAGTGTGGCCTCTGCCCTGCTCCTCACGCCTGCAGAGCCGTCTCGGGGCTGGGCTCAGCTGTGCCCCCGGCGGACTCTTGGCTGCCCCACCCGTGATCAGCCTGGCCGGCCTCCACGGAAACAGGGTCAGGATGCCTCCACGCCCGAACGCGTGCTGGTGTCCTGTCCCCACCAGGTGCTGTGGGGGAGCCCCCGGGCCTGCTGAACCCCAACCCCGTGTAGAGGGACCAGGTGTCTCTGGGGCCATCGTGCGCGTCCAGCCTGCCCCTGTGGGTGTGCAGCCTGGGCCCCCGACGTGGCAGTGGACACAGGCTGGCTTATAGCTCGGGGTCAAGGGTCCCAGAGTGCGTCTGGAGGGCAGAGGGTAGGTTTGTTCTTGCCTCCAGACTGTCTCTAGCAAATCTGTTTTCACAATTTGTGAGGGAAGCTCAAACAGGCTGGGGTGGGAGCTGCGGGTCCCCGCTGCCCCTGGGGTGCGCCACAGGGCGTGGACCCCCCAGAGGGTCCTTCCCACGTGGCCGTGCTCAGGGAGTGCTCCCACACCCCTCACGTGTTGCCGAGAGCCTGGTTACCACGGCTGTCCCATTGATGTGCTAACCCAAGACGTCGGGAAGAAGGCCGTGTCCTGGACGAGGGGGATGTGGCCTCAGGAGGAAGTTGGGAGTGGGGAAGGCAGGCTGAGATGGGGAGGCTGACCCCAGGAGCCCCAGCGCAGTCACAGCTCATCCAGCGTCACTGTGCAGCTAAGGGCAAGCCCGCCCTGCCCGCTGCCTCCCCTGACACCAGATAGGACCCCCACCCCCACCCTCGTGCGGCAGAACCAGCAGGGCATCCTCAGGCTCTGGCTGCCCCCTGGTCCCCAGCGGCCTCTGAACTGTTCTTCCTCCAAGAACATCCTCCAGGCAAACGGCACCATGGGAGCCCCCAGCACAGCGGGGGCTGAGCTCACCCCCCCATCCCGCACCCCACGGTGGCTCCAGGACTCGCTGCTGAAGGAGGGAGGGTCTGGGCTCCAGGAGGGTCTGAAGCTGTGAAGGAGAAAAGAAGATGTGATTTGAGAAAAGGAAGGAAATGAAAAATGGGGTGAGTTGGGGATTGCCAGAAAGGAAAACAGAGAAACAGGCTGCATTTTTGACACTGAAACGCTGTCTGCTCTGACTATCCGCCACCTTCCTCTTCCTTCAAGCATCTTCTCAGGGACCCTTCTGCTGGGCCTGAAGGATGCAGGCAGGTGAGGGGGGCTGAGAGCCCCGGGGGTGGGGAGGGCTGGCCCCGCTGCCAGCATGGGGCTCTGAGAGGCGGGCTGCGTCCTGGACTCTGCTTGCCGGGCAGCAGCCCCACATCCAGGCTGACCGCGCCTGTGGGGCCCGAGGTGGACCGGCTCAGGCGGGTGGTGGGGGCCCTGACGCACCGAAGCCCTTGGGGTGCCCTGTACCCTGGATGCACACTGTGGGGGGGTGTGCGTGCATGGATACGGACCCCACGAGTTTCTCAGCATGAAACCCCCAGGCCCCTGTTCTGTGAGGGGCCCAGGACCCCCCAAGGCTGCCCAGGGGTCCCTGGTGGCCAGGAGGAGGCTGCCCCGGGCGTGGCCTGGCTCTCCAGCGGCTCTGAGAGCCTTCAGGAGAGGACGGGCAACCGCAGGAACAGAGTGCCTTTGCTTTTATTCTCAGCCTCGGCTTGACCTCAGGGCAGAGTGAGTTTGTTGACGTAAATCTTTGTTAGAAACGTTCTGCACAAATTCAAACTGACGCTGTTGGGGGAGATTGCTGGTTGCCATGGCAACCGGAGAGCGGGTTTTCACTCGGCTCGGTGGATTTGAGCACACGGTCAGCCGTGCGTCCGGCCTCGGGGGCCAGCCCGGAAACGCCACCGACGCCACCCCCTTCCCGCGGCCCCCACACAGCGTCCAGGAAGCTGGCAGCCTGAGGCTCCCTGCAGCGCTCAGCACGGAGGCCGGTCAGGCCTGAGACTCTGTGGCCCTGGGCCTGAGTCAGGCCCAGGGAGGTGGGGTGGGGCACCGCAAGCTGACCCCTACACCCGCTGACCTGTGACCCCATCCACCCTGCGGCTGTCTGGAGCAGCAGCAGCAGCAGGCTGCCTCCTGGCTTCACACAAGCAGGTTCCTGACGTCCTCTGGCCTGGGGGCCAGGTCCCCAGCCCTGCTGCCCGCCTGCCCTCTGCCTCGGTTCCCCTCCCTGCCTATCCCCACCCCCTCCCAGCCCTGCCACGGAGAGCTGTGGTCACCCCTTCATCGGAAGTGACTTTTCCTCCAGGGGGGCCAGATAAAGGGCTGAGGGGCTGCCGGAAGGGGGTTGGGGCTTCCCGCCCTGTTGGCAACTGGAAGACCTCCCTGCTGGGGAGTCCTGAGCTCATAGAAGGTGCCAGACACGTGCCTTAGTGAAGGGAGGCAAAGACGCAGTGCCATGGGGCAGCCGGAGCCCGCCGCGCCGGAGACTCTTGCTTTCCTGCAAAGAAGCCACGCAGGTTTCAGGAGTGAGCGCTCAGTGCCAGCGGGAGGCCTGAGCAGGTGCACGTCTGCTCAGAAGACAGTCTTGGTGCATTAGAAACTGGAAGGGCCCAAGAGTCCGCCAAGCCTGGCTCACGGTCAGCTGCAAACTCCAGGAAGCATCCGCTCCACTCACAGACGGCAGAGACGCTCAGGGCATGGAGCAAGGGAGCCAGAGGCGGCCCCAGCCCAGCTGCCTGAGGCCCCGTCACAAAGTTCGAGCTCGTGACTCGTCCTCAGGGGGCCTGCTGGGTCCTCTGAGCGGAGGCCACCGCGTCAGGGAGAGTGCCTGAGCTCCCGTGGCTGCTGCGGGCATGGCGCTGGCTCTCCCGTCTGACCCAGGCCAGCACGGAGCCCGGCTGCTGGGCGGGAGGGGGTCGCTGGGCTCATGACCCTCTGTGGGTAGCTTGGGGGCCAGGGCACCAGTAGCCCGAGCCCAAGGAGGGACAGGAGGACAGTGGGGGAGCGCCCAGCTCCCCGACCCTCACTAAGCCCAAAGCCCGCAGACGCAGCTCCCAGGGTGCCCTCGTCCGGAGGGGCCCCCGGCCCTCACCCAGGCCGACGCTGGGGCTCAGAGCCGGCTGCATGGTGTCCAGGCCCCAAGTGCAGGGTCAGGATGTTAGCAGCCAGCCAGGCCCGTCTGCCCGAAGAGCCCCCAGAGCGCTCCGTGCACCCACCGGCACCCCTGGGCTTGACCAGCCTTTGCCCTGAAGCCCACGGGCCCCAGGCTGGGGCTGAGGCCTGAGCTTGGAGGGGCTTCTCCAGGCCTCCCCCACCAGGCAGCAACCACGCCCAGATCCCGCCCTCTGCGTCCCTCCAGCACCGCCTGGAAGTGACCTCTGCTTCCGCCCCCCTGCTCCGAGGTGGGTCTCCACCTGCGGCCAGGGCGCAGGGACAGAGGGTCAGCTCCGGGGCCTCCTCCTAATGCCCCGCCTGCCTCCTGGACGCCTGGCCCCATGACCGTCATCTCGGGGCTGGGGGGCCCGGGGGCAGTAGTGAGCTGATCTGTGTCCACCAGCCCCTTCCCTGGACAGTCTGTGGCCAGAGCTGCAGAGGAGCACCCCACTCCAGGGTGGGCCTTCATCTCGGGGCTGGGGGCCCGGCAGCAGTAGCGAGCTGACCTGTGTCCACCTGTCCATCTGGTGTCCATCTGGCACCCACTGGGTGGCTAGATGACCCTTCACCCCTCGGGGGTCTCTGTCCCTCAGCTGAAGCTCAGGATCCGTTACAGAGGGTCAATGGGAATAGCGAGCACTCTGGGGACAGAAGCGTTGGGGATGTTGATGGGACACAGGGCAGGAGGGTGGGAATACCCCACTCAGAGACCCTCTGGCCAGCGGTGCCCCCGACCCCCACGCCCTGCAGGCAGGACCCCTGTGACCCTCCCCCCCGCCTGCTCAGCTTTCTTCTGGGAGCCCTGTCACCAGCCCTAGCTCCGGGCAGGATCTGGGACCCTGGACTGGGCATGGGTCTGGGGGCGGGGGCGGGGGCTCTTTCTGCACAGCCGAGGCACGTGGACACGGCAGGACCACCTGCTGACTCACAGGGATGCACTGTGGGCTCACCTCGCTAAGGCCATCTTTGGATTTGAGAATATTTTAATACAAGAACTGTGAAAACTCTGAAATCAATTTCCTTGTTCCTATTCGTGTTCCCAGAGTCCTAGAGGGACAGGCGCTTCCTGCCGGAATAACACAGAGCTCCCACCCCGCTCTCCGCCTCCCCCAGGGGGTGTTTTGATGGGAGCTGTCCCTTCTGTTGGCAGCGAGGGCGAAACCGCCGGTTGTCTCTTTAAATCGGCTCTGCGGAGCCTGGGCCGGCGGGCTGGCTGGGAAGAACCATCGCCGCTGCCGCAGGGAGCCGCCGCGCGCGCGTCAGCGCCTCCCCCGTCCCCATGGTTACGGCTCTGCCTCCGACCGGCCCGTCCCCGGCCGTCGCCCGCCCGCGGGGGCAGGCGCAGCGGCCGCCGGCGATCCTCGCGCGGAGTTCGGGAAGCCGCCCGCTGAGAAAGGCGGCAAGCGTGTGCTCCTGGCTCTGGCTCACCCCGGGCAGGCCGGGCCGGCCGGGCTGCGGTCTTGCAATCTGTTGATAACTCCACTCTCCAGCCGGCGCTCTGCCCCTGGGATGGACAACGGCTCCCCAGACCCGGGAACGCGCCCCACCTCTCCGCCAGCGGGAAGCACAGGACTGCGGCCACTCCAGCTCTTTTCGCCAAAATAGGTGAGAACTTGGGCTGCGTTTCTCCAGGGTCCGCACGCAGGTGCCCCCTCCCCACAAGGAGGCAGCAGGACACGGCTGGGGGTGGGGGGCAGGTCGGAGCCCTCCGGCCGCAGCATCCACTCCCCAGGCCGCCCCCCGGGGGCATCAGAGCCTGTCAGGGGCCGGCTGTGCCTGCTCTTGCAAATGCAGATTCTGAACAACTTTGGGTTCCTCTGATGGAGCCCAGCCACCAGGGAAACAGGGCTGTGTGGGGAGAGGCCAGCCCGCAAGGTCTGGCCGCATCCAGGCAGCAGAGGCTTTGCCTGCCCGGGTCTGGCTGCTCGTGGGGGATCGTTGGAGCCTGTTGGCTGAGCTGACAGACATGCTGTACGTGACTCTTGCAGCCTGAGACTGGGCTGAGAGTCCTGCGCTGGATGGCGAGCGGAGGCTGGTTTTTAAATATGGAGAAGGAAGCGCTCCCAGGGGCACCATCTCTCCAAGGCCCCTCAAGCCCCGGGTCGTCCCCGAGCCTCTGCCCGACCCAGACGCCCGGAGCCGGACACTCCAACAGGCTGGCCAGGGCAAGAGGAGCCCAGAGCGGGGCAGACTCTGGGAGGCACTGCTGCTGCTGCGGGGGAAGAGGGGGCTGCCTGGGGGGAGAGGGGGGTGGGAGATGCAGGGAGGACCCCCACCACCTGGCCTTCCCTGTCTTCACAGATGGGGGCGGCCTCTCCCCCCGCACCCACCCCATCGCCGCGGTCGCCCAGGGCTCGACCCCGCGGCCCCTGCAGGGGAACTTGACCTTCCGGACGGCCATGGAGGCTGGCGGGGAGCAGGGAGCGACATAGGCGGCCGGGCCGTTCCACCCCTGCTCACACTTCAGTAACTTCGCTGTGCCCATGGTGAGTACACGGCGGTGGGGCTCAGCCCCGCCCCCCACCCGCAGGCACGCGAGCTGCTGTGCGCTCCTCTGGGTGGGGGCGCCGGTGGGTCCTGCAGCGAGGCGCCCGGGGGGCGGGGCCGTGCCGGGGGCCTCTGGCTGCTGCCTCGCGGCGGCTCTTCAGCGGCGGCTCGCGGAGATCATACTAATTAGTGGCATGCTGCAATGTTGAATCAGAGTCAGGGGAGGTGGCGGCCTGCCCTGGCCTGGCCTGCCACCTGTGAAAACCTCTCTGACCCCAGGCTTGGGGGCCCCTGGGGGGCGCTGGGGTCCCGCCCTCTCCTGGCCCCAGGCCCTGCGCACGGCCCTCCCTCCCACTGCAGCCCTTCCCATCGGAAAGTTGGCAAACGCAAGGCAGGGGACGTGGGTGGGCTTCAGCGGCACAGGCAGCCAGCATGGAGGCCCCTCTCCAGCACAGGGGGCTCGGCCTGCAGGCCCGGGGCGCTTCCCTGCGGTCGTTGGCGGTTTGGATTCCAGTAAAGGACACACTGTGCCCTCCTGTGACGGGCAGCGGCCGGCACGTGCAGAGAATGCCGATGGCCGAGGATGGCACCCCCACGGCCGGGGCTCGGGCCCCAGTCTGGGCTGAGGGTGCAGACCTGAGCCTCCACAAGCAGGGGCTGTCCTAGCTCCTTGTTCGTTCTCCTCCCATTGGATCTGAAATGTCCAAACAAGAGCGATGCCTTTTGCTGAAGGTCAGCGTCATCTCGAGGGCTCAGAGGCTGCGAGCGGGCGGCACCTGCCTCTTGAGCATCGGGCGGTGTGCACCCCGGGGCCCCCGGCCAGGCCCCCAGCTCCGAACGCACCTGTTGCCCCACGGGTGCACCCCAGCACAGCCAGGGCCTTGGTCTGGCCGTGTTTGAAGTTCCGCCTCCTGGAATTCAGATCCTAATTCGCAATCTGGGTCCCGTCATCGGCAGACAAAAGCTGGACTGAGCTGCCCGGGGGTGGGGCAACACTGCCCCTGGGGCCCCACAGTGGCCAGTCCAGGTGCCCCAGTGTCAGGCCCGGCTTTGCCTCTGTCTCTGACCCTCTCTGACCCATTAAACGCCTTCCTCACCGCCAGCCCATCCACACCCGGCCCCCAGCTCCCACCCATGCCACGTGGGCCAGTTTACGACGGGAGGAAGAGCTGGGGTGCCCTTGTCCAGAGAGCTTGGATCTACTGGCTCACTGGTTCCAGTCCTAAGAAGTCACGTTCACACTGGGGAGCGTTCCTGAAAGGAGCGGCTGCACCCAAGCCCAAGCCTGCGGGTGTGGCGCGAGCACGTTCCTGACGTGTCTGGGAGCCCGCGGGGCAGCTGCTCGAGGGCCCTGGGGGCCGTGGGGAGGAAAGCCGGCCAGCCGTCAGCTCTGGCCCCATACCCAGGCTGTCCCTCCAGCCACCTGCCCGGCCCTGGCCCCGGCGGTCGGCTGCCCCGACTCCAGGCCCCGAGTGAGACTGCGGCCATGTCTGAACCTTGCTGAGTCCTCAGTGTCTGCGGGCAGGCCTGCTGGAGCCCGTGCCGCCTTCAAGCAAGCTTCTTGTGCGCCCTCGGGGCTGACGGGACGGCGGACACCCCTGGGGGCTGGGGGCCTGCACCCTGCAGCCTGACCTCCACGGGCCAAGCTGGGCCCCGTCGCCGGCCCTCGGGGCCCTGACCCTCATCCTGGGGCTCACAGCGTCCACCTGCACTGCTGCTCCTGCGATGGCCCCGTCCACACTCCCCTTTGCGCAGCCCCGCGATCCGCACCGTCACCGCAGAGAACGCGGTCTCCCAGGGAACACAGGATCTGGAAGGGGAGTGAAAACCGTTCCGGCCGGGTGCTGTGTCCTTCCCGCGGGCAGCGTCCGGCGGTCCTGTAGGCACTGCTCTCCGGCCACACCTGTCGCCAGGGACTGGCTGGGAGGCGGGACTAGCGCGTGTGCTTCCCACAGCCCCGCGGTCTCGAGCGTGGCCCGGAGGGTGAGCTCACTGACCCTGGGGCCCGAGCACCTCGGGGACCCCGCTCAGTGGCGGCGCCTGGCCTGTTCTGGCCCCGAGGAGAGCCCGGCGGAGCCCCGCTGGCTCTGAGCAGGGTTGAACTTCGCTGGGTCCCGCAGGGCCAGGACAGGGTAAGAGGCCCCCACAAAGCCAGACCCCATGCGGGGGCCCCAGTGCACACAGGAGCACCCACGTTCCTCCGAGAAGGATGGACATAAAACCCCAGAGAGACCAGCAGGGCAGAGGCCAGGAAGCCGGAGCCGAGAGGCGGTGGGAGGTATGGAGCCTGCAGGGCGTCCAGGGGCCCCATTCCAGGCCGGGGGGACCCAGCCAGACCTGAGAGGCTTGAGCCCTGGCTCAGCTGACCCACCCACCACACCTGCAGCTCCCCGAGCGCGAGTGAGTCCCTCCCGCCTGCCGCGTCCCCTTCAGGCCGGTATTTCAGCTTCCAACATCGTAGGCACCTGCCTGCACCTCTCAGAGTGTCTCGCCCCCTGCTGCTTCCCCTTGGTGGGGACTGTTCAAGGCACGTGACCCTCAGTCCGAAAGGAAGCCTGTGGTAGTTCTCAGTGTATTTTCTTCAGAGTTCCTCGTCGTGCAGCCAGCCCACACACCCTCAAAAGCTGATGCCGCACACCGGTGAGCGCCCTGTCAGGATGGTGTGCCCCGAATGGGCAGACTCCTGCCCTCCCAGGACTCTCTCGGGGAGGAGGGATGGGTCAGCAGACGAGGGGCTCCAGGCCCCACGGGAGCGTCTGGGTCGGGACGACACCAGGCGGAAGGGCCTGTCCTGCCTGCCTCCAGCTGCCCACGGGCCCAGCCTGGACGTCTGAGCGCACAGGATGGACGCCCAGAGACAGTCTGACCCGCAGCCTGGAGAGGCCACTTCGCCTCGTGTGATCAGACAGGCGACGCCTGACCTGAAGTCTTCCTCCTGTCTTCTTGTCTTTCTCCACATCCCGATGTGTGTGATTGCAGAACATACCAGAGAGGACACATCCAAGTCAAATCGTAGTAAGACGTAAATGAAAGGGGAATGCAAGCCAGACCGCGGGGACAGCTGCCCCGGGACCACCGCTCAGAGCCTGCGGGTGCCACAGGGCAGCGGAGCCCAGGTCCTCAGGACGACCCCACCGTGGCCTGCACACCCCCCACCGTGGCCTCGACACCCCACCGTGGCCTGTACACATCCCTGCCATGGCCTCTAGACACCCCACCGCGACCTGGACACAGCCCTCTGTGGCCTCGACACCCCACTGTGGCCTCGGCTGGCCGTCCTGTGGGTGAAGATGTGAGTGGGATCGTGAGCCCTGGCCCCGCAGCTGGGGCAGGCCCATGGCTCTCAGCGGTTGGTGGGCCGCCTTGTCTACAAGAAGGCCGGGGTTGCTTCGCCTCCCTTCCTCGTTGGGTTCTCTGGATGCCTCTCGGCCTCTAGGCCCAGAGGCCCACGCTCCATCGGCGGTCACTGGTCCTAGCACACAGCCGGCCCCACGGCCTCCGCGGGCCTTACCCATCGGGTGCCACCTGACCAGGTGCTGGACACTCATAAGGGTTTTGCTGGTGGAATGCTTGCAGAGTGGATTCTTCTGAGAGGCACTTATACATGTGTGAACTTTAAAATATAAAATGCATCGCCATTTGCATTACCTAGTTTGAATTTTAAATGTCACCTCTAAAAATGTAGAAAGCACGGTTGACAAGTCTGATTTGGAGAAGGAAACGGAAACAGGAGGCCAAGCGGAATCGAATCTCTGTCTCTCCCGAAGCATATACTGTGGGTGCTGCTGCTGGCGGTCGAAGACCCCACACCACCACACGAAGCCTCAAAACTGGACCCACAGATGGAAAGGAGGGGTGCAAAGGTGGGGTGACCTCGGGGTTGCTCCAAGGCCGCGTGGGCGTCGTGCCCAGGAAACGCCTTTGTGTCCAGAACGGATGCTCCCAGATGGTTTCCTGCTGCGGGAGAAGCACTCCTGGCTCTTCCTAGGCACAGCAGAAAGGGGTCTCCCCATGTGGACAGAATCTGGCAGCTAGTGTGCCCTGGAGGGGAGCTCTCCGCCGCAAGTCCAGGCCCTGCAGAGGCTCCCCCGTCGCAGCCCAGCTGGGCTGGCGTTCTGCAGAGGTGGTTGTCAGGCCACCCGGAGGACGCTGTACCCAGAAGCACACGCTTGCTTTGCTCAACCCTGCGTCCCTGCCTCCCCAGACAAGAGTTGGAGGTCTGACCTCAGTCTTGAGAGGCAGTGACGGCGCCCAGAGAAGGTGGGGAAGGGACTTGTGAGCCCCCAGGGAGGGTGGCCCCACCTGGGCCCTTCAGCTCTGGGCGAGATGTGAGGGCGTGGGTCTTGACTGGGTCCCTGGGAGAACGGACCGGGCCAGACCCGCAGCGGCTCTCACGTGCAGATGTGAGACCAGAAACAGGCCCCGGCGTGCCTCCATGATGGGTCAGGCAGCCTCAGCCCATGAGGATGTCACCGGAGGGGCAAACCGTCGTCTCCCGTGAGAGGAACCTCACTCACAGGCCCGGGGACGCCCCCAGAGCCCCATCAGACCTGAACCCAAACCGTCACAGCTGAGGACTCCGGGAAGAAAAGACCCTTTGGTATCAGGGTTTGACCGAGAAGACCTGCCTCTCCTTGACGTTCTCGGTGAGCTGTATCTGGCAGGAGGTCAGCGCCCATGGAGCCTGGCAGATGCAGAAATGCTGCGGGACTCCTGGGCACCGGACCCCTTCCCGCCCTCACCCGACGGAGATGCTCAGAATTTGGGACATGTGGGGCCCCAGGGGTGGGCTGCCGGTGGGAGCCCAATGCCCGGAAGGTGAGACCCCGGCACTGGCGTCTGCCCCACCGCCCCCTCGTGAGGCATCCGCTCTCCACCAGGAGCCCTCCCAGCCCTTGTCGGGAGGCCCCTCGCCTAGGTGCAGACTCCCAGCTGCAGGACGGGCCCAACGGCCTCCGTGCCTTCAGAAGTGGCTCCTCTGGGTGCAGGCTGAGTCCTGCCGGGGTCTAACCGTAGCCCCTCGGGACACCGCCTTCCCAGTGCTGGAGCGGGGTCTCCAGGGACACGCAGCCAGCTCCCCCGTCATTCTGAGGCCCGTGTCCCCCGGCTGCCTCTCTTCTGAGCTCAGCCACGTCCTGCTGAGACCATGCACCCCAGACAGGGGCCCTCGGGGCCCGTGGATGGTCAGGACTGGGGCTGGCGGACAGCGCGTGTCCAGTCCGGGGTCTGCGAGCAGCACAGCACCTTCCCGGCCACCCGCTTGCTCTGGGACAGGCGCTGTTCCTGCCTCACTCGTCCGCTGGGCCCCTGGGCCGCCAGACGCCGAGGTCCCCTTGGACCTGTGCCCCCCAGTGCCTGTTCCCAGGGGACCAAATTCCATCCACTGTTGCCACGGCAACAGAGACCTTTTCACCCAAGTCTCTGCATCGGAGCAAAGTCAGGCAGCAGGGGCTGGGCTGGGCCCGGAGTGGCTGCTCAGAGCTCAGCCTTGGCTGGCCAGGCCTCGGCCCCTCTGGGCTGAGAAACGTCCATCAGGAGAGAAGCAGCCTGAGCCTGAGAAGAGCAGGTTCCTGCCTCCCGCTGTGGACAGGCCGAGGCCTTCTCGGGGTGCCGCTCTGTCCCCCACCACTGCAGCCTGGAGGCGCTGTCAGCCGCCTCACTGCCCGCTCTGCCAGGGGCAGGCGCCTCAGCCTCGGACACTGCGGTCTGGGGAGCAGGGCCAGCACGGCGGCAGAGCCCAACCCTGAGTATCATCCCTGCGGGTGCAGCCAGGGCAGCACAGGTGGCCTCACGGGGCCGCCATGCAGCCCTCCACAGCGGTCTCCACACGGGGCTATTGGGCAGCCCTCTGCAGGCCCAGCCTGGCCCCCAGCGTGCCCTCCAGAGCCCAGCACATCCCCTGGGGCCGCGCCAGGAGGGCAGCAGGTTCGGAGTGTGGAGCACAGACCCTGCCCTTGACCTGGGCAGTGGGGACCAGAGCGCCTACTCCACGGGCAGAGGCTGTCCCCGCGGGGCCCATGGCAAAGTCCCAAGAGCAGGAGGCTCAACCCACAGCCCAGGAGGCTGGCATCACCGAAGCCGCTCCTTGCCGTGTAGACAGACCTCCTCCTCTCAGCCCAGGAGGCTGGCGTCCCCCAGGGCTGCTCCTCACCATATAGACGGCACCTCCTCCTCCCAGCTCGGGAGGTTGGCATCCGCCAGGGCCGCTGCTTGCCGTGTAGAGAGCGCCTCCTCCTCCAAGCTTGGGAGGCTGGCCATGGAGGATGCGGGGCCTGAGGCTGGCATCCAGGGCCGCTCCTCGCTGTGTAGACAGCGCCTCCTCCTCCAAGCTTGGGAGGCTGGCCGTGGAGGACGCAGGGCCTGAGGCTGGCGTCCCCAGGGCTGCTCCGCGCCGTGTAGACGGCACCTCCTCGTGCTGCTGCGGCCTCTCCTGCTGTTCCCCTTCTCACGAGGGCTCTGGCCCCTCCGGGTCAGGGCCGCCCTGGGACTGCGTCTGACCCGAGCCGGGTCCCTGAAGCCCAGCGCCCCTGGGCTGCAGGATGCTGCCCACGGCAGGGCTCTCGTGTGCTGCGCAGTGGAGGCGGGACGCCACGGGGTCTGGGGCGGCTTCACGCCGGACAGGATTACTGAGACCTGACAGACTCTCCTGGGAGACCTTCCCGGCAGCACGTCAGTGGGTACGCGGCCCACAGAGGGGACTGGGGGCAACCCGACGGGCGCCTCGCGGGGCGGTGCCGTCAGACAGGTGCATCTGAAGGCAGCGGGCTCCAGAAGACCCACGCCCCTGGGACAGAAGGAAGCAGTGGTCTCCGGGTGACCGCACCCCCAGGCTGGAGGGAGGCTGGCGGGCCCACCCCCGGCCCAGCAGGGCGCTGCACCTGGGGAGGTGGCCGTCAGAGCCCACGGGGACACCCGCGGCTGAGCGGGGCGCTGGGGACCTCTGCCCCGAGCGCTCCCCTGGTTGGGGCCCTGCCCCTGCCCCAGGCATTCCCAGCGAGTCTCCTCCTGGTGCAGTACTCGCCTCTGGGACCCTGCGGGGCGGACGCCGGTCCCGGGAGCGCCTGGCCACGCCGGTCACGCGGTGCGTCCCGTGTCCTTTCCAGGATCTGAGGACGGTCCTCTCCCCGCCCCCGGCCCCAGGGGAGCTCCTGCACCCCGTGGTGTATGCCTGCACGGCCGTCATGCTGCTCTGTCTGCTGGCCTCCGCCGCCACCTACATCGTCCACCAGAGGTGAGGCCCCTCCGCCTTCAAGGGCGAGCCCCCCGCCCCGTCCTCCTGTAGAAAGGGGTCCCCAGAGGGTGCCTCACAGGCCCGGGTGGTCCTGGCAGCCGAGGGTGGCTGAGTGCTGGGGACGAACATCCCAGGCCTCACGTTCTCATCCCATCAGGTGACATGCATTCTTCCTCCAAGGGCCCCAACAGCCGCGCCCCAAGGAAGTCAGAGTAGCAGCCCAAGCCTCGGAGCAGCCGTGCCTTGGGCCGGCCGTCCACAGGGGAGTCCAATGGGTTCTCTACGTCCCTCAAAGATGACCTGGGAAATGTGAGGAGGGGTCCCGGCCGCCATCAGGGTCCAGACCATGGGCAGAGCCTAGGCCACGGTCCTAACTGGTCAGGGAAGGAGCTTGGGCACATCGCAGGCCAGGGTCACAGGTAGAGGCCTGAGTGTGACCGAGGCCGCAGAGAAGCTGTGGTCGCAGTCACAGCCGCAGGCACAGACTGAGAAGTCTAGCGTGGGCATTGCCAGGCTAGCCCTGGGCGTGGACTCCATCACAAGCAGCGCCCTCTGTGGCAGTCACTGCTGCGGGGTCCAGCCACAGCCTCCTCCCAAGGTACAGACTCTGATCAGACACGAGGAACCCTGTCCGGGGAAAGACGAAGCCACACCGGCTTCACCCCCACCTTCCCCCCGAGACCTCGGACGAGTCGTGACGTCCCAGAGCCTCTAAGTCATTGTTTGTCTGACAACCGGAGACATCCGGGCGCAGCCTCCCAGGGTGACTTTACACCAAGCACCCGAGGCCACAAGCTAGAGTGGACGGCAAGTCCATCCATCCGCGCCCGGCCCGGTCGCCCTGGCGTGCTGTTCCCAGCCCGTCCCCGTCCACCCGAGGCCTCCGCCCAGTCCCCGCTGGATGGGGCGTGGCCTGTGCTGCCGAGGCTGTCCCTGCCCCCGCCCCGCCCCGCCCCCCGCCCCACCGCGCCCCGCCCCGGGAGGCGGCTCCTGACCGCGGTCTCACCCTGCAGCGCCATCCGGATCAGCCGCCCTGGCCGGCACACCCTCCTGAACTTCTGTCTCCACGCTGCGCTGACCTTCTCCGCCTTTGCGGGCGGCATCAACCGCACCAGGTTCCCGACCCTGTGCCAGGCGGTGAGTGCTGTCTTCATTCGCTGCCAGGTCTGACGTGCTTATCGACTCCGGCCAAGGGGGAGATCCGTGATGATCGTCCGGGGTGTGAAATAACACGCGAACGTTTGTCCAGGGGCTTCTCCTGACGGGGACTCTGCAGCACCCAGTGCGTCTGTATCAGTTTCTCCCCGCTGTGAGTCTGACCGATCTGCTCAGCGCCGGATCACGTTATTTAGTTTATTTTCCAATGGGACCAGTTTTCTCCAAGGCCCTGGTGACATGTTAACAATACAGTCAATTTCGAACAAACTGGCTGATTGCAGAAGTAGGGATTTGGCCTGCCTCTCCTGCAAATGAATGGGCAGGAGTTCAGGGGCTGGGCCTGCTCCCCCGGCCCAGGTGAGAGTCCCGGGCCCTGAGGTCACAGCTCCTCACCAGGGACAGCGCGCCCTCACTGCTGGGTCACCAGGGGTTGGGCGCGCCCACCCCCCCGTGGCACGCCGTGGTCTCACGCTGACTGGGAGGTCTGGCCCTCTTGGGTGAGTGGGGGCCTTTGGGAAAAGAAGTCTCAGGGGTCTTCTTTCCACCCCATGGCCCCTGTCTGGCCTTTCTTAGAAGGAGGCGAAAGGGGCTTCCTTGGTGGTCCAGTGGGTGAGACTCCAAAGCTTCCACTGCAGAGGTTGTGGGTTTGATCCCTGGTTGGGAAATGATCCCACAAACCTCGCAGAGAAGCCAAAAAAGAAAGGGGGGGCATATGAGATACACTCTGGTCCTGACAGAGCCAGAGAGGCCCCTCCGTCAGCTGCGAGTCAAGGACAAAGGCCCAGGGTCCATGCAGCTGGACTTCGAGGCCCCTCTGCTCTCTCCCCCCAGCCTCTCACCAGCCCACCTACACCTGGCCTCGGCTCAGCCTGGCGGACAATCCCCTCCAGGGATACAGTCCCCTCTAGATGGACAGTCCCCTCCCAGCAGACACCTCCAGCACTCATCAGGGGCCATGTGGGGGCTTCCCCATGGACCACAGGGCCTCTCACCAAGGACTCATTTGGTGGGTGTCCATCTGCCGGGACCACATGGAGAAAGTGTCCAGACCAGCACCCACCATGACCTCACACGCTCCCCTTGTGGCCTTGGTTGTGTGAATTCAGCAAGAGTATGTCGACAGCCATGGGGCTGCCTCAGCCCGATTCCCTGGCCCCCGAGTGTGCCCGCTGATCTTGGGTACACATGTGCCCCCCTCTGTCCACATGAACTGACCTGTCCTTCAGCACCAACGGCAGCTGCTGGCAACTCCTGGGCGTCGGAGGGCAAGAGTCTGCTCCCACTGGGCAGGGGTGCCTCGGGTGGAACTGCCTGTGAGCTCCGGCCCCCACACGCTCCCCCCTGCAAGCAAGGTGCCCGGCCCGTGTGGCAGGATATAAGGGCCCAGTTCCCAGCACCACCAGGCTCCTGAGCACAGAAGAGAGGTCAGCTTTGCACAAATGCGTGTGGATGTCAGCCGTCCCACCGGGAAGCCAACTCTGCACCTGCTCCGGTCCCTGGCAGAAAAGTCACCAGCACATCCCTGAACCACATGTGGGGCGGACACGCTCCTGGAGGTCTCTTGATAGCGCGGAAACACCCCTGGGGGAGCTCCGGGAAATCCAATTTGCCATCCGCCTCTGAACACCTGCTGAGATGCGGAGCTGTCTTGAAGCAGTAAAATGGACTGTTACCGTTATGTCCACATTTGCACCGGCGCCCCGTGTGCGGGGACCCTGCGGGGGAGACCTGGGATCTAGGGCCGCCGCCCCCCAGCGCCTCTAGTCATCACAATCCCTACAGCCCCGGGAGCCCCCAACCCGGGACCTGTCCCCAAGCCTCCTGCCCAGACAGAGGCTCGGGGGCCAGGTGTCCCTGCGGCAGCCAAGGCCAGGCCAGGCCAGCAGGCTGGGCCCCTGAGTGTGTCATGGGCGGGGGCAGATGGGCCTGGAGCGCCTCAGAAGCCCCGCTCGTGCGAGACACACTCGGTCACCTCGTGGTGACAGCCTCCCCTCGGGAGCAGCTCAGCTCCGAGTCCACGCTTCCAGAAGGAACTGGAGCTTCACTCGCTCCCTTGAAGATGAGCATTGACCGGGCGTGGGGCAGAGAGGACAAGACTCGGCAGAGGACCTGCTGCAGACAGGCCAGGCTCACCGGGAGGAACGGTCAGGAGAACAGGTGCGGGGCCGGGAGGCCGTGACCGTGGACCCCACCCTTGCCGGAGGAGAGGGACGCCGGGGCACAGCTCAGAGGCGAGTCGGTTGGAAGGTGTGAAGCTCACTGTCCCCTGTCAAGCTGACTGGCCCTGGCGCACAGACATTCGGTCAAACATCCTTCTAGGCGCATCTGTGAGGGTGCTTCTGAGTGAAATGAACGTTCAGGCGGCGGCCGGAGGAGAGCGGACCGTCTTCCCAGTGTCGTCCAGCCCCCGAGAGCCTGGACCAGACAGACGTCTGCGCAGGCAGAGCCCTGAGTGTCCGGGCGGGGACCCCCCGCCTCTGGGCCCGCTCAGGCTGAACCCTCACAGCTGCCCGCACTGCCGGCTGCAGACACCGGGCGCCCCGCTGCCCCCATCACAGGGGACGATTCATCAGCCCCAGTGCGGTCTCGCCCTGGCCGGCAGCCAGCCTGGCCCATGATGCCCACTGCCAGCTCACCACCACCTGGGCTCAACGCTGGCGCCCACAGCCAGCAGCGCCCCCACCCTGGCGGGCGTCACAGGGAAACACGCCCCAGGGCCGTGACGGGCGCTCGTGGCCCAGAGCTGGGGGCTGGAGAGGAGAGGTGGTCGTATGGGACCAGAGATGCGCGCCGCGCGGAGCTGCGATGCCACGCGCACCGGCGGCCCCACGGCCCGCGGAAACCCGGCCCAGCCCGGGCGGCTCAAGGGCCGTGGGGACGCCGGCGTGACGACCCTGCGGCGACCTCTGCACGTGTCCACCTGAGGCTGGCGTCTGGGAGATCCTGCCGTTTCGGCCTTCCCATCTCCCACAGGCTGGCGCGGTCCGCAGGCGCTTGGGAAGACGGCGGGGGTGGGGCCAGCCCAGGCTCTACCCCGGGGATGCATCTCACGTCCACCCCCTCCTCTCGGCCAGGCCGCAGGGATGGCGGGCTCCTGCTCCCAGGCACGAGGCCCAGGCCGGGCAGAGAGAAGGCCTGGACGCTCCCCCGCGCGGGCAGCGACTGAAACACAGCCCAGTGTTCTCACAACAGTCCCACCCGTCCTTACGGGGCTTTCTCACAAGTTGAAGCTGAACTCTGCATTTGATAAATCCTTACAACGGTGCGATGTTACCTTTGTTTAGAGAATCTCTGTATTCCTTAAACACTGACATCCTTACAGTCACAGCCATATTTTACTTGTCATCACAAAACGTCAGGTCATTACTTCAAAGGTAGCTTCATTCTACAGAATCGGATGGTGAAGACGGGTGCAGAATGAACACCCAATTAGCTAAAGCGGAGCAGCCACAGGTGATGGGGCTGTTTCCATAGTAACAAGTGACTCTGACCGGCAAGGAGTGAACTTCAGCCTCTGATCCCCGAGGACGGCATCCCGGAGACCCCTACGCCTCTGCCCCTCCCTTCTGGCAGGCTCCACGGGAGCTGAGCCCCACTGACCACACAGCCACAGGGCCCCCGTGCAGGAGGAGTCTCCCCGCAGGACCAGGCCAGGGGCGTGCCCACAGCTCCCTGCCGGAGGAGAGCGGGCTCAGGATCCCGGCCTCCCACGCGTCTTCCCTGAGCCCTGAGCCCCTGTGAAGCGCAGAGTCTGCCCCGAGAACCCCAGGGCCCCTGCCAGGCCCTGTTCCTGCTGCTATTGAGCTGTTTCCTGAGGATGTGGGAGGGGGCAGCAGGACGGGATTCAGGGCTCAGACTCGGGGAAGGGGCGCTGGGGGACGGGGTCGGGGCTCAGACTCGGGGAAGGGGCGCTGGGGGACGGGGTCGGGGCTCAGACTCGGG